>NC_056733.1:483609623-483677123 GCF_019279795.1 Protopterus annectens | reverse complement strand
ACCACATACAAACAGCCAGTAACACGCAGTAGTAATGCATGAAGGCATACACGACTGTGGGAATAGCACAGGACATATGGCATGTGCCAAGTGTAGATGCATGACACAAAAGTCCAGGATGGGGCCCCCTGCAAAGAGGAACATGTGCCAACCCCACCTCCCACAGATGTACCGGCAGTGAAAACACATGCCAAACACACACCAACACCACCGTCCATCCAACGACAGCAACGGAGGCTGGTCAAAGACCACCATGACGCGCGCACAAACAGGGACACGTGTAACCGTTGCCTTAACACCCCCCTTAGGCCAAAGAATAATAGAATGGACATATGCATGTAATGCTGTGAAGGATGTGTGGTAGTCCTCAGTATCACAGAGGTAGGTACACAGATACACTGTAATCAACCGTGACGTATGTGCACTGTAGACAGCATACCTGCAGGTAATACAGAGTTCAATCACATGCCACAGAAATATACACATGAGAAAGAGGATAGGGGATAGACAAGTGTGAATGGGACAAACTATGAACATAGGTTCATAGGTCCATAGGTACAGAGTAGGCTATCTACCCAAGGGCAGCCATAACCCTAGGCCATAGCTAGGTTTCCTTTGCCAACCCTCCGGTCTGGAGATAAATGCCTATTATATTTCTGTACCTCTGTCAAGCAGTGACAATGATGTAATCCCTGGGGTATATCTGCAATCCCCCATCCAACGGACAAGATCCCCCTCGAACAAGGCTAGCAAGGTTCTCTGCCTCACATGTACTGTGATGTAGATCCACAGCATAGTGAGTGTCTGGGTGATGTATGTGTCACTCCAACACATTCTATTAATGACCATGTCAAGGTTCATGTCACCTGCCCTTGTGGTTCCGAGGGATGTAGATCCAGTAGGTGAAGCATAGTCATCAAATATGGGTCGACATGGCCTTGTATGTCAGGCACAGGTCAACACTGAACAAGAGGTATGTGACTGAATGGAGCAGGGGTCCTTAAAGTGGGGCAGCATAACACAAATCCCTGACACCCTGCATCTGTCTGACGATTAACCTATGGGGCCTCCCCAGCCGCTGTAGGTGTCGGGTCAGATACCTTCCGAATGGGGCAATGTACTCAATCATAGGTGTAACGAGTAATGAGTACAAGGAGACGATGACCTACCCCGATCTAGATGTGAATCCCTGCACGATCAGACGGGCAATGTAGAAGTTCTACCGAACCATGATAGCAACGTGTGTGTCGAACGAATGGTGACTGACAACCTGGGTCCCCAGATCCCTGGTAATTCCCCCTGTGCTCAGTGGACTGCCACCCATATGCCGGACAGGGGTGACCTCGTTTTTCCCGATGGGTATGACTATGCATCACCTGGCATGTAGCTGTAGGCCATGTCCCTGACAGCAGATATCCATATCTGGGAGGCCCCTTTGAAGGATATCTGTGTCAGATGTCCGTCCCACTATGGCACCCGGTTTGCAGTCATCTACAAACAATGTCAGCCATAACACCCCTGTGTGAGCTTGTACTGTGGAAATGTAGATGTAGAAAAAGAGTGGACCCAGGGCAGAGCCCCGTGGGACACCGCCTGTGACAGGCAGTAAGTCCGACATGCTGCCAGCAACTATGACCACGTGGGTCGTGTCACCTAGCCAGTTTGCAACCCATCCTGCGATGTACATGTTCACATCCAAGCCGATGGGTTTATCAATGATACCCGAGGGGGGTATTGTGTTGAAGCCCTTTGCCAGGTCGAGGTAGGCTGTATGGACTGCATGACCCTCAACAATGGCCTCGGTGACTGTCCCTAAAACGTCAACCAGGATTTAAACGCATGTACCGCCCCTGACCAAGCAAAACTGGGTTGGATGCAAAGTATGCAGGTCCCCTATGTTGTCATCTACGGGCCGCGGTATGTTCCTTCCCCATGTCTTTGCAGATAAGTCTTCTCATGGTAATGGCACGGTAATAACCAAGGTCAGTGGAGGCACTGGCCCTGTGAAGTGGGACTACAGTCGCCGTGCGCCACAACTTGGGTACGTTACCTGAGGTGAGGCTAAGAATAAACAGCTGTCCCAACTGTGGGTCTAATTCCTCAATGAGATCGCGGAGTACACAGTCGGGACACCAGCTGGTACCATGGATGCTGTGTTCACTACCTTGGACAGAGCATGTCCCACCCGTGTGTTACAGAACATTCGGGGACCACAAACCGCTGGTACAGACATCTCTCCATGTGGGGGGGGGTGGAGATGTCTTCACCGAACCTGTCAGCCCGTATGTTGGCAATGTGTGTATGTTCAGTAAACTCCACATCATTGTGAACCCAGTCAGAGCATATCTGGGAGTTACCTCCCAGGTGTCCAGCATAGCAAATGAAGGCCGTATGATTGTCTGTCGAGTCCCTGGAGATATATCTGTGGAACCTGCCCCGGACTATGTCATGTCAGCCTGTAGCTCTTCACATATAATGAGCAAGGGTGTCATACCTAACAAGGTGTCTGCTCTGCCTTGTAGTAGGCACCTCCTCTCGTTGTACAGCTTGTGTATGGCTGGGGTACACCACACTGGATGCTTGGCATTGGTACAATGAACCACAGTTGGGTAAGGGAATGCCTGATCCATGCAGTCCTGTAGGTGCCGGTAGAAGGCATATGTAAGTGATGCAGTGGCTTGAGTAATGTTGACCACTGGCTCAGGGTCCTTAAAGGAGACCACAGTAGTGTTCAGAATTGTGAATTCGGCCTTTGAGAAAGCCATGTGTATAGTAAACGGGAACACCCACAGCATCGTATGTCAATAGCAGAATCCATTGTCCAAATAACATAGATTAACTTCAGTATTACAATATGTATTATCATACATTTATTGATATGTGTCTGCTAAGTACACTTGCAAATGGCCGGTAAGACCGGGCCAAAGTGCTCGTGATTTACCTGTTATGGCGGTGTCATTCCGACAATAAAGTGGCGATACTTCCCTACTGGGACCTCTGGGGATTATTTAAAGCGGTTGTTAACCTGCATCATTGGATGTACACCATTTGGTTCCAGCTTTGGAAAACCTGGTTTCCATAGCACTACACACTATGGGTAGTCAAGCAGACATCCGCGATTGGGGAACATACAGCAGCAGTCAAAACCACTGGCCACATGGACACAGTCCGACAAGCTCTACACTTTACATATGCACATTGGTGTCCATTGTAGGACCCAAAAATTGTCCCGTATGGAGTACCTGCCAGCCTTCATCGTCCAACCAGGAGAAGCGACAGTCGTGACCATGGCACAGCTAGACATATGCACCACCAGCGTGTTTAATGTTGATGACAAGTGTCCATGAAATGCAGGACATATGAACAGAAAACCCCAGACTGTCGAGTCCATAGAAGTTCGTCCACATCCCAGTCCTGCACACATGAAGGATTTGTAATGGGTACTGACGACTGTTGCAGCCATGGGATCCTGGGTATGCAGAAACGGGGCTCGGTGTTATTTGGCAGATAAGCCATCGTCCCGCCCCGTGGGAGGGATGTGGGTATAGCACATGCGTTATTCCCCACTAATAATGCAAAACATCCACCGGAGAATGCTAAATGCAGCTGTGAAATTTGTACAGCCCTATACCAGTGTCCAGTAGGCATTACCCATGGACGGACAAATGTATGGCCAAGATGGCACCCATAACTGCAAACCCGGTGGAATTACACATCTGCAGGAATGCATAACACAGGAAATACAGGTGGGAACTACAGTGGACACTCTCCATACAAAGTTGGACCGCCGTGCGAATACCGGCGTACTCAGCACTCAATCTGCCAGCACCAAAATGGGGATTACTCGCTGCCATGCTGCGGAACAAATGGGCAACCTGTGGAACACATACTAATGGCACACCAACAACGTTAACTAGGAAGTTCAGTCAAAACCACCCGCCAGATGGACACAGTCCAACAAGTTCTACACTTTGCATATGCACATTAGTGTCCATTGTAGGACCCAAAAATTGATACCTATGGAACATCATATAGCCGTTATCGTTCAACCAGAAGCGACACCCGTAACTACGGCACGGCTAGACATATGCACCACCAGTGTTGTTACGGTTGATGACAAGTGTCCATGAAATGCAGGACATATGCACAGAAATCCCCAGAGTTCCGAGTCCATAGAAGTGCGTCCACATCCCAGTCCCGCACACATGAAGGATGTGTAATGGGTACTGTCGAGTGTTGCAGCCAAGGGATCCTGGGTATGTAGAGACAGGGCTCGGTGTTGTTTGGCAGGTAATCCGTTGTCCCGCCCCGTGGGAGGGATGTGGGCGTAGCACCTGCCTTACCCCCCACTAATAATGCAAAGCATCCACCGGAGAATGCTAAATGCAGGTGTGAAATGTATACAGCCCTATACCAGTGTCCAGTAGGCAATTCTCATGGATGGACAAGCGTACGACTAAGATGGCACCCACAACTGCAAACCAGGTGGAATTACACAGCCGCAGTAAGGCATAACACAGGAAATACACATAGGGACTACAGTTGATATTCCCCATACAAAGTCAGACCGCCGTGCGAACACCGGCGTACACAGCACTCAATCTGCCAGCAACAAAATGGGGATCACTCGCTACCATACTGCGGAACAGAAGTGGAACACATACTAATGGCACACCAACAACGTCAACTAGGATATGTAAACTATGCGTTCCCACCTATAAAGAGAACATGCTTCAATGAATACATAGGGGATCAACATGTTCTGGTGGTGTTATGTTGAAAATACAGTGACGGATATTTCCTATTGGGACGCCTGAGGTTAATTTAAAGCAGTTGCTGACCTGCATCTTTGGATGTACACCATTTGTCCCCAGTTCTAAAACACCTGGTTTACGTAGCACCACTTAGTATGGGTAGTCAAACAGACATCCGTGATTGGGGAACATACAGCAGCAGTCAAAACCATTGGCCAGTTGGACACAGTCCAGCAACATCTAACTTTACATATGCACATTGGTGTCCATTGTAGGACCCAAAAATTCATCCTAACAGAATTCCATCCAGCCGTTACCGACCACCAGATGATGCGATAGCCGTGACTACGGCACAGTTAGACATATGCACCACCAGTGTGTTTAAGGTTGATGACAAGTGTCCATGAAATGCAGGACATATTAACAGAAATCCCCAGATCGACGAGTCCATACATGTGCGTCCACATCCCAGTCCCGCACACATGAAGGATGTGTAATGGGTACTGTCGAGGGTTGCAGCCATGGAATCTTGGGTATGCAGAAATGGGGCTCGGTGTTGTTTGGCAGATAATCCATTGTCCCGCCCCGTGGGAGGGATGTGGGTGTAGCACATGACCTACTCCCCACTAATAATGCAAAGCATCCACCGGATAATGCTAAATGCAGGTGTGGAATGTGTACAGGCCATAACAGTGTCCAGTAGGCAATTCCCATGGATGGACAAGCCTACGACCATCATGGCACCCATACCTGCAAGCCCGGTGGAATTACACAGCTGCAGTAAAGCCTAACACAGGAAATGCAGATGGCAACTACAGTAGACACTCCCCATAGAAATCCAGACCGCCGTGCGAATACCAGCGTACACAGCACTCAATCTACCGGCAACAACATGGGGATTACTCGCTGCCATACTGCGGAACAAATGGGCGACCTGTGGAACACATACCAATGGCACACCAACAACGTCAACTAGGAAGGTCATAGGATGCTGAAACACTGGCGTTCCCACTTATAAAGAACATCCTTCAATGAATTAATAGGTTCTACATGTTCTGGCTGTGTTATATTGACAATACAGTGGCGTATATCTCCTACTGGGACTTCTGAGGATTACTTAAAGCAGTTGCCAACCTGCAGCATTAGATTAACACCATTTGAGTTAATCGTAGTAAAACATGGGTTCGTAGCACTACATAATATGGGTAGTCAAACACACATCCGCGATTGGGGAACATACAGCAGCAGTCAAAACCACTGGCCAGATGGACACAGTCCAACATGTTCTACACTTTACATATGCACTTTTGTGTCCATTGTAGGACCCAAAAATTTATCCGTACGCAATGTCAACCAGCTGCGATCGAGAGACCCAGATGAAGTGACAGCTGTGACTACGGCACAGCTACATATATGCACCAACAGCGTGTTCAAGGTTGAGGACAACTGTCCATGAAATGCAGGACATATGAACAGAAATCCCCAGATTGTCGAGTCCATAGAAGTGCGTCCACATCCCATTCCCGCACACATGGAGGATGTGCAATGGGTACCGTCGAGGGTTGCAGCCATGGGATCGTGGGTATGCAGAAATGGGTCTCGGTGTTGATTGGCAGATGATCCGTTGTCCCGCCCCGTGTGAGGGATGTGGGTATAGCATATGCGTTACTCCACACTAATAATGCAAATCATCCACCGGAGAATGCAAAATGCAGCTGTGAAATGTGTACAGCCCTATACCAGTGTCCATTAGGCAGTTCCCATGGATGGACAAACGTACGGCCAGGATGGCACCCATAACTGCAAACCTGGTGGAATCACACAGCTGTAGTAAGGCATAACACAGGGAATACAGATAGGGACTACAGTAGAGACTCCACATACAAAGTCAGACCACCATGCGAATACACAGCACTCAATCTGCCAGAAAGAGAATGGGGATCACTCGCTTCCATACCGCTGAACAAATCGGCGACCTCAAGGAACACATACTAATGGCACACCAACAATGTCAACTAGGAAGGTTATAGGATGGTTAAGCTATGGCGTACCCACATATAAAGAACATCCTTCAATGAATTAATAGGACCTACATGTTTTGGTCGTGTTAATTTGACAATACAGAGGCGGAATGTCCTAATGGGACATCTGCGGATTAGTTAAAGCAATTGTTAGCCTGCATCATTGGAATTACACCATTTGGGTTCAGTGTAGAAAAACCCGGTTTACGTAGCACTACATAATATGGGTACTCAAACAGACATCCGTGATTGCTGAACATACAGCAGCAGTCAAACTCACTGGCCAGATGGACACAGTCCAACAAGTTCTACACTTTACATATGCACATTGGTGTCCATTGTAGGACCCAAAAATTTATCCGTACGCACTGTCAACCTGCTGCGATCGGGAGACCCAGATGAAGTGACAGCTGTGACTACGGCACAGCTACATATATGCACCACCAGCGTGTCCAAGGTTGATGACAACTGTCCATGAAATGCAGGACATATGAACAGAAATCCCCAGATTGTCGAGTCCATAGAAGTGCGTCCACATCCCATTCCCGCACACATGGAGGATGTGCAATGGGTACCGTCGAGGGTTGCAGCCATGGGATCGTGGGTATGCAGAAATGGGTCTCAGTGTTGATTGGCAGATGATCCGTTGTCCCGCCCCGTGTGAGGGATGTGGGTATAGCATATGCGTTACTCCGCACTAATAATGCAAATCATCCACCGGAGAATGCAAAATGCAGCTGTGAAATGTGTACAGCCCTATACCAGTGTCCATTAGGCAGTTCCCATGGATGGACAAATGTACGGCCAAGATGGCACCCATAACTGCAAACCTGGTGGAATCACACAGCTGTAGTAAGGCATAACACAGGGAATACAGATAGGGACTACAGTAGAGACTCCACATACAAAGTCAGACCGCCGTGCGAATACTGGCGTACACAGCACTCAATCTGCCAGAAGAGAATGGGGATCACTCGCTTCCATACCGCGGAACAAATCGGCGACCTGCGGAACACATACTAATGGCACACCAACAACGTCAACTAGGAAGGTTATAGGATGGTGAAGCTATGGCGTACCCACATATAAAGAACATCCTTCAATGAATTAATAGGACCTACATGTTTTGGTCATGTTAATTTGACAATTCAGAGGCGGGAATGTCCTAATGGGATATCTGCGGATTAGTTGAAGCAATTGTTAGCCTGCATCATTGGAATAACACCATTTGGGTTCAGTGTAGAAAAACCCGGTTTACGTAGCACTACATAATATGGGTACTCAAACAGACATCCGTGATTGCCGAACATACAGCAGCAGTCAAGCCCACTGGCCAGATGGACACAGTCCAATAAGTTCTACACTTTACATATGCACATTGATGTCCATTGTAGGACCCTAAAAATTAATCCGTACGCAATGTGAACCGGCTGCGATCGAGAGACCCAGAAGAACTGACAGCCGTGACTACGGCACAGCTAGATATGTGCACCACCAGCGTGTTCAAGGTTGATGACAAGTGTCCATGAAATGCAGGACATATGAATAGGACTCCCCAGATTGCCAAGTCCATAGACGTGCGTCCACATCCCATTCCCGCACACATGAAGGATGTGCAATGGGTACCGTCGAGGGTTGCAGACATGGGATCGTGGGTATGCAGAAATGGGGCTCAGTGTTGATTGGCAGATAATCCGTCGTCCCGCCCCGTGGGAGGGATGTGGGTATAGCACATGCATTACTCCCCACTAATAATGCAAATCATCCACCGGAGAATGCTAAATGCAGCTGTGAAATGTGTACAGCCCTATACCAGTGTCCAGTAGGCAATTCCCATGGACGGACAAACGTACGACCAAGATGGTCAGCCATAACTGCAAACCCATTGTAATTCCACAGCTGCAGTAAGGCATAACACAGAAAATATAGATAGGGACCACAGTACACACCCCCCATACAAAGCCAGACCGGCGTGCGAATACCGGCGTAGACAGCACTCAATCTGCCAGCAAGAAAATGGGGATCACTCGCTTCCATACTGCGGAACAAATGGACGATCTGCGGAACACATAGTAATGGCACACCAACAACGTCAACTAGGAAGGTTATAGGATGGTTAAGCTATGGCGTACCCACATATAAAGAACATCCTTCAATGAATCAATAGGATCCACATGTTATGGTGGTGTTATTATGACAATACAGTGGCGGATATTTCCTATTGTGACTTCTGAGGATTATGTAAAGCAGTTGCTAACCTGCATCTGTGGATGTACACCATTCGGTTTCAGGTTTGAATGACCTGGATGTCGTAGCACTACATAATATGTGTAGTCAAACACACATCCGCGATTGGGGAACATACAGCAGCAGTCAAACCCACTGGCCAGATGGACACAGTGCAACAGGTTCTACACTTTACATATGCATATCGGTGTCCATTGTAGGACCCAAAAACTTAACCCTATGCAATATAAACGTGATGGAGGAAGCGACGCTGAAGGCGTAACAGCCGTGACTATGGCACAGTTAGACATATGCACCACCAGCGTGTTTAAGGTTGATGACAGGCGTCCATGAAATGCAGGACATATGAGCAGAAATACCCATATGGCCGAGTCCATAGAAGTGCATCCACATCTCAGTCCTGCACACATGAAGAATGTATAATGGGTACCGTCGAGGGCAGCAGCCATGGGATCGTGGGTATGCAGAAATGGGGCTTGGTGTTGTTTGGCAGATAATCCGTTGTCCCACCCCGTGGGAGGGATGTGGGTATAGCACATGCCTTACCCCCCACCAATAATGAAAATCATCCACCGCAAAATGCTAAATGTAGCTGTGAAATGGGTGCAGCCCTATACCAGTGTCCAGTAGGCATTTCCCAAGGATGGACAAATGTACGACCAAGATGGCACCCATAACTGCAAACCTGGTGGAATTACACAGCTGTAGTAAGGCATAACACAGGGAATACAGATAGGGACTACAGTAGAGACTCCACATACAAAGTCAGACCGCCGTGCGAATACCGGCGTACACAGCACTCAATCTGTCAGCAAGAAAATGGGGATCACTCGCTACCATACTGCGGAACACATGGGCGACCTGCGGAACACATACTAATGGCACACCAACAACGTCAACTAGGAAAGTCATAGGATCCTTAAACTATGGGGTTCACGCATATAAAGAACATCCTTCAATGAATTAATAGGATCTACATGTTTTGGTTGTGTCATTTTGACAATACAGTGGTGGACATTTCCTAATGGGATATCTGAGGATTAGTTAAAGCATTTCCTAGCCTGCATCATTGGATTTACACCATCCGGTTTCAGTTTAGAATAACCTGGTTAACTTAGCACTACATAATATGGGTAGCAAGCAGACATCCGCGATTGGGGAACATACAGCAGCAGTCGAACCCACTGGCCAGATGGACACACTCCAACAAGGTCTACACTGTACATATGCACAATGGTGTTCATAGTAGGACCCCAAACATTCATCCGTACGCAATGTCAACCAGCTGCGATCGAGAGACCCAGAAGAACTGACAGCCGTGACTACGGTACAGCCAGACATATGCACCCCCAGTGTGTTCAAGGTTGATGACAACTGTCCACGGAATGCAGGACATATGAACAGACATTCCCAGATTGTAGAGTCCATAGAGGTGCATCCACATCCCATTCCCGCACACATGACGGGTGTGTAATGGGTACCGTCGAGGGTTGCAGCCATGGGATCCTGGGTATGCAGAAACGGGGCTCGGTGTTGTTTGGCAGATAATACTTTGTCCCGCACCGTGGGAGGGATGTGGGAGTAGCACGTGCCTTACTCCCCACTAATTGTGCAAAGCATCCACCGGCTAATGCTAAATGCAGGTGTGAAATGTGTACTGCTCCATACCAGTGTCCAGTAGGCAATCACTAGGGATGGACAAGCGTAGGACCAAGATGGCACCCATAACTGCAAACCTGGTGGAATCACACAGCTGCAGTGAGGCATAACACAGGAAATACAGATAGGGACTACAGTAGATACTCCCCATACAAAGCCAGACCGCTGTGCGAATACCGGCGTACACAGCACTCACTCTGCCAGCACCAAAATGGGGATCACACGCTTCCATACCGCGGAACAAATGGGTGACCTGTGGAACACATACCAATGGCACAATATCAACGTCAGCTAGGAAAGTCATACGATGCGATTTAAGGATTCGGGATCAGGTGTGAGTAGAGGAAGGTCTAAGAAAAGACCAAGGTCTATTTTAAAACAAAGTGACCAGAGTTACACCAGTACATCAGGGGAGGAGTCATCTTATACTGACAGCGAGGGAGGTATTATGGTTCACTCACCACTCAAAAAGAAAACCCAACCGAAGTTCCCTTTAGGTATGGTAGACAACCCCAAGGGGGGAGGAAACACAAGAATAGAAATCAACACAGATTCTATGACAGGACTAGTTCAGGCACTGTTGAACCAATAGTTGAATCTTTTGACAATGTTTTAAATCTGTCGGACCATGTGCTTACACAAGATCAACATTGTATTCTCAATAAAGGAATGGGTTTTGTCCCTAGTTTTTTCTCTGACCATTATTCAATTTCTGTTGATGTGATAGAATTTTGTAGAAAACTTAATTTAAAAATGTTTTTCTCTGATCAGGATCATTCTTCCACTCAAAGATCTACTGACTTTATTTTTAAAAAATCAACATTTCAACCCCCCATGAACAAACATGTAGGGATCTTCCAACAAGCAGTATTGAAGGACCTACATTTTCCCCAGTATGATACCAACATAGCCCAGGATAACATTATCTCTATGGAGAGACAAGCACTTTCTGAATTAAGACAGAACCATAAAATTGTTATCCTTCAAGCTGATAAAGGGGGAGCAGTAGTGGTTCTCAATACTGATTATTATGTACAGGAAGGACTTAAACAATTGTCTGACACCAACTGCTACATGCACATGGGGATGGATCCCACTCTTCGATTTAAACAGGATATTGACCAGTTTCTCAATGAGGCCTTACAAGAAGGAATTATTTCACAAAAGACGGCCCAACATCTTCAAGTTAGCGACCCTCAAAAACAGATTTTATATCTGTTACCTAAAATTCATAAATCCATTACTCATCCCCCAGGTAGACCCATTGTGTCTGGTCATGGATCCCTTACAGAACCTCTATCTGTATTTTTAACGCAATACCTGAAGCCATTGTTGCCCATGGTTAGAGCCTGTATACAGGATACAACTGAATTTCTTAACATCATTGCTGACACTCAACTTGATCCTGATTGGTTTATGTGTACTTTAGATGTGAAATCTTTGTATACCAGTATCCCACACTGGGCTGGTTTGCAAGCTTTAGACTATTGGCTTAAAAAAGCCGAACTCTATCCACCAGGATTTAACACCTTATTAGTATGTATGTCTGAGCATGTCCTCAACAAGAATGTTTTTTTCTTTCAGGGTGATTGTTATTGGCAATTGAGAGGTACAGCCATGGGAGCCTCCTTTGCCCCAATATATGCCGACTTATTTATGGCTTATTTGGAAGAATGTCTTATTTACGATCCCCTACATAACATCTATTTGGTTGAGATGGACATTTGGAGGCGTTACCTGGATGATTGTTGGATGGTGTGGCGTGCGGACGCAGATTATTTGCTGGAATTTGTTGAACATTTGAACAATAATATTTGGGGTATTGAATTCTCTATAACATATCATAAGTCAACTATTGACTTTTTGGATGTTACGATATATCGTAATGAAGACAATACTCTAAACACCAAAATACACAGGAAATATCCACAATTCAACACACTACTCCACTCTTCCAGCATGCACCCACGTCACACCATCCGCAACATTCCTAAATCACAATATTTACGTATGAAACGTATCAACTCTTCAATGATGGATTATGAGGAGGCTAAACAGGATTTGAATAAGAGATTTTTGGATAGAGGTTATTCAAATATGGATATATCCAGAGCAAGGGTGTGGACAGATCAACATGACAGACGTGGTTTATTACAATACAAAAAGAAGGATGTTACTACAGACGAAACCATTAGATTCATTACCACTTTTGGGAAAAATCATCAACTAGTTAGAAACATACTGAACAATAACTGGAATATATTATTGGCTAATGACTATTTTCGTCATACATTGACCAAACAATGTTCCATTTCCTACAGGAGGGGCAAAACTTTAGGCACATTATTCTCCCATTATAAACATCGGGACAGTGGGGGTGCTACTTACAGGCAATTGACCATTTCAGGAGATGAATTATTGGGGACGCTTCCTGTGGTCATTGCTCCTCTTGTGGTAATGTTAACAAAATTAAACAATTTTCAAGTGCAAATACAAGCAAGATATTTGATACCCGCATCTTCGCTAATTGTTCATCTAGTTGGGTGATTTATTTGGCTACATGCCATTGTCATGCTTTTTATGTAGGTAAAACTTCACGTTCCCTAAGAATTAGAATAGGTGAACATCGTAGTGATATTCATAACCAGAAAGTTAGTAATGCCCTATACCAACATTCTATCAAACATAAATCTGCCAAATTTATGTTTACGGTTATTGATAAGATTCAGGGGAACAGACACAATCAGTTGGGTTGGCAGAGCATTCTCAGCCATAAAGAAAAATACTGGATAATACACCTGGGGGCCTTATTTCCACCAGGACTGAATGACCATCTATAAGAACCATTATATATAAAAAATACATAGTATTTTTTATCTAGATGGCTACATCTAGATATATATACTATACATCTTTGTTGCACATTTATGCTTTGAATATTTATAAACATCCCATTCAGGATACTGATTTTATTGGGAAGTGTAATTCACTAAACAATGTTTTATATGCTGCACATTCTAAATACTAATTGTGTATGTTAAGTGAAATCCATTTGTTATTGGCTATTGCTGTGTATATATATGGAGTTTTTCCATTGGTGAATGTGTTTTCTCTATTTTTCCTCACTGATGAAGGTGTCTTACCGAAACTAGTTTGAGGTTTCGAGATATATGTTGCTGTATTATAGGGAGTAATATGGTGTAACTTTAGCACCTATTTTACTGCCAATAAAGCTTTTGGAACCGAATTGCTGGCCTTTGTTTGTTTCCTGGTATTGCTTTGTGCCGTGCAAGCTTTAACGTGCGTGGGTTTGTGTTTTGCTAACTCTACATCTGTACCTAAACTACATTCCTGTTACGGGGGTTTAATCCACCTGCTTCTCAAAAGAGGCCTCATCAGTGTTCCATCGGTCAGCCCTGGTGTGTGGCCAACCCTCCACCTAATAATCCATATAAATCCGCATTCTACAGCATACCTGATGAGGTCCCCCCTCTGGTATTATAACCTAGACGTCGTAAAACACCGAATGTATTCGTATGCCTTGTGATGTGCTCATAGCCGGCCGTAGGCATACGCCAATCCTGCGGCTGCCCAGGGCGCCGCACTAGTAGGGCCACCTGTCTAGTAGGTGTGTCATGTAGGTATACCAAGATGGGGCACCATGTGTTGTGGTGGTGGGCGCCATGGAGCCCTACAGCCTAGGGCAGCAGTCGATCTAAGGCCGCTGCCGTCGGAGGGGTAGTACGGTCTGCAGGTATGTGCAGACGTGCACATGAAACAGCGGTCTACAAGGATTACCCATAGTGGCGACACCTGCACAGATGGCTATAGCGGGACACACACACGGCCATGCATACAGCACAGGTAGACATACACACACCATAAATAGGCAATTACACACAAGGTGTATGGCGTGTATGGGTACAGTGTCAGTACAGCAAGGATAGCTGTCTGCCACGATATCCAGCAGATGTCTTTAGGGTGTTCTGGACTACGGACGGTGCATGGACAATGTGTGGATATGCAACGTACCACAGTTCTATGTGTCAGCCATGCAAATATGCGATACATGGGAAAGACAGCTGTCCATGCAAGAGCAGCAGTACGGGCACAACATAGGTACGTAGATATACAATGACAGAGATACAGACGGACACATGTGGCAAGCCCGTGAGTGTAATGTACACAGCACCACCCCACCACACCATAGCAGGGTGCACGTGGAGAACACACTATGGAGGTCGCCAACCACAGCAGGCACACAAGCAGTACACGAGCTGCGTCTCACCATCCACAAACACAGGGATGGCGGCAGGATATGAGTGTTCTGCGGAAACCTTAAAGCCATACCCTATGAACCCATGCAGCTGGGAGCATGGACACACACACATGTGGCAGGCATGGTGATTGACCACACCCCCACATACCCAACTGCACAAAAGTATGACACAGGTATGGAATGCGCTACGTGGACCACCGAACACACCACCGTCAGAGGCACATGTACAGGTGGGTGACAACATCCGTAAAGGAATGGCCGCTAATAGCCAAGGTATGTGTTGCGAACCGTCTAAAAGCATGTTCATCTGCAGAGGCAGCTGGAAACACACACACACACAGGGAAGGGCCGGGAGCCGAACCTACGCCTACCTACATGAACTCACTACAGCATGAAGCATTTACAGAACGCGCTACCAAGATTACTGAGCACAGCGCTGTCAGAGGCATACATCTAGGCGGGTGACATCACCCGTAAGAGAATAGCTGGCAATAGCCAAGGTATGTGTTGCGAAGCATCTAAAAGCATGTTCATCTGCAGAGGCAGCTGGAAATACACACACACACACACACACACACACACACACACACAGGGAAGGGCCGGGAGTCGAACCTACGCCTACCTACATGGACACCCTAGAGCATAAAGCACTTACAGAATGCGCTACCGAGATTACTGAGCACAGCGCTGTCAGAGGCATACTTCTAGGTGGGTGACATCACCCGTAAGAGAATAGCCGGCAATAGGCAAGGTATGTGTTGCGAAGCGTCTAAAAGCATGTACCTCTGCAGAGGCAGCTGGAAACACACACACACACACACACACACACGGAAGGGCCGGGAGTCGAACCTACGCCTACCTACATGAACTCACTACAGCATGAAGCATTTACAGAACGCGCTACCGAGATTACTGAGCACACCGCTGTCAGAGGCATACTTCTAGGCGGGTGACATCACCCATAAGAGAATAGCTGGCAATAGCCAAGGTATGTGTTGCGAAGCGTCTAAAAGCATGTTCATCTGTAGAGGCAGCTGGAAACACACACACACACATGAAAGGGCCGAGAGTCGAACCTACGCCTACCTACATGAACTCACTACAGCATGAAGCATTTACAGAACGCGCTACCGAGATTACTGAGCACAGTGCTGTCAGAGGCTTACTTCTAGGCGGGTGACATCACCCGTAAGAGAATAGCCGGCAATAGGCAAGGTATGTGTTGCGAAGCGTCTAAAAGCATGTATATCTGCAGAGGCAGCTGGAAACACACACACCCAGGGAAGGGCCGGGAGTCGAACCTACGCCTACCTACATGGACTCACTACAGCATGAAGCATTTACAGAACGCGCTACCGAGATTACTGAGCACAGCGCTGTCAGAGGCATACTTCTAGGCGGGTGACATCACCCGTAAGAGAATAGCTGGCAATAGCCAAGGTATGTGTTGCGGCTGCCTAAAGGCATGTTCATCTGCAGAGGCAGCTGGAAACACACACACACACACACACACACACACACACACACACACACACACACACACACACACACAAAAGGGCCGACAGTCGAACCTACGCCTACCTACATGAACTCACTACAGCATGAAGCATTTACAGAACACGCTACCGAGATTACTGAGCACAGCGCTGTCAGAGGCTTACTTCTAGGCGGGTGACATCACCCGTAAGAGAATAGCCGGCAATAGGCAAGGTATGTGTTGTGAAGCATCTAAAAGCATGTTCATCTGCAGAGGCAGCTGGAAACACACACACACACACACACACACAAAAGGGCCGAGAGTCGAACCTACGCCTACCTACATGAACTCACTACAGCATGAAGCATTTACAGAATGCGCTACCGAGATTACTGAGCACAGCGCTGTCAGAGGCTTACTTCTAGGCGGGTAACATCACCCGTAAGAGAATAGCCGGCAATAGGCAAGGTATGTGTTGCGAAGCGTCTAAAAGCATGTACCTCTGCAGAGGCAGCTGGAAACACACACACACACACACACACACACGGAAGGGCCGGGAGTCGAACCTACGCCTACCTACATGAACTCACTACAGCATGAAGCATTTACAGAACGCGCTACCGAGATTACTGAGCACACCGCTGTCAGAGGCATACTTCTAGGCGGGTGACATCACCCGTAAGAGAATAGCTGGCAATAGCCAAGGTATGTGTTGCGAAGCGTCTAAAAGCATGTTCATCTGCAGAGGCAGCTGGAAACACACACACACACATGAAAGGGCCGAGAGTCGAACCTACGCCTACCTACATGAACTCACTACAGCATGAAGCATTTACAGAACGCGCTACCGAGATTACTGAGCACAGTGCTGTCAGAGGCTTACTTCTAGGTGGGTGACATCACCCGTAAGAGAATAGCCGGCAATAGGCAAGGTATGTGTTGCGAAGCATCTAAAAGCATGTATATCTGCAGAGGCAGCTGGAAACACACACACCCAGGGAAGGGCCGGGAGTCGAACCTACGCCTACCTACATGAACTCACTACAGCATGAAGCATTTACAGAACGCGCTACCGAGATTACTGAGCACAGTGCTTTCAGAGGCTTACTTCTAGGCGGGTGACATCACCCGTAAGAGAATAGCCGGCAATAGGCAAGGTATGTGTTGCGAAGCGTCTAAAAGCATGTACCTCTCCAGAGGCAGCTGGAAACACACACACACAGGGAAGGGCCGGGAGTCGAACCTACGCCTACCTACATGAACTCACTACAGCATGAAGCATTTACAGAATGCGCTACCAAGATTACTGAGCACAGCGCTGTCAGAGGCATACTTCTAGGCGGGTGACATCACCTGTAAGAGAATAGCCAGCAATAGGCAAGGTATGTGCGGCCGCGTCTAAAGCATGTTCATCTGCAGAGGCAGCTGGAAACACACACACACACACACACAGGGAAGGGCCGGGAGTCGAACCTACGCCTACCTACATGAACTCACTACAGCATGAAGCATTTACAGAACGCGCTACCTAGATTACTGAGCACTGCGCTGTCAGAGGCATACTTCTAGGTGGGTGACATCACCCGTAAGAAAATAGCTGGCAATAGCCAAGGTATGTGTTGTGAAGCGTCTAAAAGCATGTTCATCTGCAGAGGCAGCTGGAAACACACACACACACACACACACACACACACACACACGAAAGGGCCAAGAGTCGAACCTACGCCTACCTACATGAACTCACTACAGCATGCAGCATTTACAGAACGCGCTACCGGGATTACTGAGCACAGCACTGTCAGGAGGCATACCCCTAGGTGGGTGGTATCATCTGCAGAGGCAATGCGGCCGATAGGGAATGAAGACAGAGTGCGCAGTCACACAGCCTGTTACCATCCCAAGGTGGCCGTACAGTAACACGGTAGTGCTGCAGTCAGGAATACCAAATAACTACGGAGCAGTACATCACGACATGAATACGGGATGCACCACATGACAGTATACCCTATGAGAGGGCATCCAGCGTGCAGGATGCAGGCAGCCAATGTGGCATGACAGCCACATATGAGTCACCTGGATGGTCACCATGGCTATGCAGGATGTCAATGGCCATGGCTACACGACTAGTAGCAGACATCGGTGCCGACGGTCGTGTGTACCCCCGACAGGTGTACTGGCCATGCCTCTCACACCTAGCGGTTGCAAAGGGGAGACAGACATGCTCACGGGGTATCAACGCAGTCGGCCGCGGTGTGCACTGTACTGTGTGCCCATCTACACAGCTGCGTACTGGGCATGCTCAGACACTTAGAATCGGCACAGTGCAGACATGCATACACATGGGGCGACGGCATGGGAGGCAGACTGTGGACCGTCGTGTGTGTCCAGCCACACAACAGCAACCCGGCCATGCCACAGACGTGGCAGTTGCAAAGGGGAAACAGGCATGCACCCGGGGTATCAATGCAGTCAAGCGCGGTGTGCACTGTACTGTGTGTCCATCTACACAGCTGTGTACTGGGCATGCTCAGACACTTAGAATCGGCACAGTGCAGACATGCATACACATGGGGCGACGGCATGGGAGGCAGACTGTGGACCGTCGTGTGTCCAGCCACACAACAGCAACCCAGCCATGCCACAGACGTGGCAGTTGCGAAGGGGAAACAGGCATGCACCCGGGGTATCAATGCAGTCGGGCGCGGTGTGCACTGTACTGTGTGTCCATCTACACAGCTGCATACTGGGCATGCTCAGACACTTAGAATCGGCACAGTGCAAACTGCATACACATGGGGCGACGGCATGGGAGGCAGACTGTGGACCGTCGTGTGTGTCCAGCCACACAACAGCAACCCAGCCATGCCACAGACGTGGCAGTTGCGAAGGGGAAACAGGCATGCACCCGGGGTATCAATGCAGTCGGGCGCGGTGTGCACTGTACTGTGTGTCCATCTACACAGCTGCGTACTGGGCATGCTCAGACACTTAGAATCGGCACAGTGCAGACATGCATACACATGGGGCGATGGCATGGGGGGCAGACTGTGGACCGTCGTGTGTGTCCAGCCACACAACAGCGACCCGGCCATGCTCACACACGTAGTATGTGCTACGCGCCATCCGGCATGCAGACGGAGTGCACACACTGCAAGTCACGGCCAGGTAAACCCGTACACACGCGCAGGGTGGACAAACATGCAGTCACACGTACACACACAGATGACAGCACAGGCGCCACGGGTGCAGGCTGAACATGTACACACCGAAGTGAACACTGTAGCTGCTATGCCAGCACCATGTCGTCGGTGCAGCAGTATGCCTCCGTTCCAGAAACTGCATGTGACATATGTCCAGAAGACTATGTGGCAGTGTACGTCTGTCATGCAGAGTACACATGTACTATCAATGATCCCACAGGTGTGATGTAGTCCACCCGTACTGGTATACACGGACAGGCGTGCTCCACACATGCCACAGGCCTAGGTATGACACATGACTGCAGCTGTACCACAGTGAAACAATGTCCAGATATGTCACATATGTGGTTTCCAGGCTGTGTGCATAGACTGCACGCAGGACACATACGAAGCCTGTGATGTACCACATGCATGGCACAGGCGTACGCGGTAATACACACACGAAGGGAAGGCAGACACATGTCTGTGGTATGCACCCCCTACAGGGTGTGGCAGTGTTCACAGGGACACATACCCTTGTACAGTTTGCCTGTGACAGCTGTGATACCAAAGCACAGTCCATGTACCATGCATGTTGACACACATGTCACAACGTAGCAATGCATACACACATGGCAACAGGGGATACATGTGACACGTGTACTGTGCACGGTGCAGCCATGCTGGGGTGGTGTCTGGTGTCCGTAACACAGTTGCAACCCCCTCCCTCATGCATACCCATCATGGGGGCCGTCATATGGTGGCATAGTAACAGCACGCATGGCAGTCTGTGTGTACACCATTTGTTTAAACACCTGTCCACATGCATGTGTGCAGGTGCTGGTCACAGGTGTGTCACACACCGTCCTACACTGCCATGTGCATACAGTCCGCTATGTCGCCTTTACATGACAGCGCTGCCATGATGCATACCCATCGGCCATGCGGGTTCGATCATATGTCACATTGCCACTGTAACCCCTACCACCACCCAAGTGCAGATATTGGCACAGCTGCCAGATACAGTGGTAGTACGCAGGATGCACCACATACCGCTGCACGCCTGCACAAATCCCATGTAGCGGGTGTGGCATTCCTAGCACCAACATGTGTGCACGAACGTCTGCCCATGTATGCCACAGATCGGGAGAACTATGTGCCACGTGCCACACATCACTGTACACCATGGTAGAGCTCTGTACCTACCTCAGTGTGGGGTGCACCGATGTGGATGGTGTAGTACATGCAACACGTCATCCCTCCGTGTAGACATGTGTGGCCACCACCATGTCAGTGTGTCGACATGTGTATGTCTGCTGCCTGTTGAGAGGGTGTATGCAGATATGGTTGTGACTGGACACTGACCACACAGGGTGACCATCCCGTAGTGGTGCTGCATTGTACAGCCCTGTCATTTCCATACCTGTGAGCCTTACTGGCCATCTGTGCAAGACCACCCCCTGTGACATGGCACGTCGGTGCATTGTCTTGTGAGGGTGCCGACCACACATACAGGTGTCCCCATCTGCACACAATGGTGTGTGTGCCATAGAGGTGTACGCCCATGAATGCGGAATACTCCTACCGTACAGCATCCGACTGTCGAACACTGTGCACCACAGCTGACAGGTGACACCTGTGGTCAGTAGCCAGCACACCGCGCATCGACACCTGCAGAATGTCACCATACCTGTACTGTGTCATGCCATGTATGTGATGTCTCTGTCCACTGTAGCCTGTGGCACCGACCACAGGCGTCAGGTGCAGTATATGTGTGGACATGTGTGTCATGTACCGTGTAAGCAACGTTACACTGTATCCAGCTCCGTGCTCCGCAGGTTTATGTGTATGACCTCTCTTCTTGCAATCCCAACTGTCTGTTCTCTACATCAGAAAAGCTCTGCACCTGCTCCCATAGTATTCCCACATAGATAAAGTACATGTATACTAAATGGAGTACTACACTGTCCTAGAATCCTTGTGCCCACTTCCCTATAGGTGCCTTCTGACCCGGTTACACAGCAAATGCATTCACATCCTCCGGCATGTCGACGGGTCAATTGCTAGTGACCTCTCCTGTTCAGATGGTGAATCTGGGCGTCCTGGCCACTGTTACAGGTGCCTCATGGACACGGACAAGCCGCACCTCCCCCAATGAACATAATACATGTGACAGACGCAACTATATAGCCAGACAGGGGGCTGTGCTCTCTCCAACCATGACCGGCAAGACCACGCGGGAGGGGAAGGACACAATGCACACCACATACCCAGTGTCACATGTGACTATCGCAAATGCTGATCAGACACATGAACACACTAAGACATACCTGGAGGCACTGTAGGACATGTCACGAACCTAACGAGCCCTCTGAAGCAGACACACAAGCTACTGCCTCCACAAGACATAGGACATGCAACACATAGTTCTCAATGTCAGTGTGCTAACCTGGCAGAGCCCAAAAGGCGACAAACACACTGCCAGACACACCTGTAATGGATGACGCCACTGCCAGACACACCGACGTCCTACCCACCATACTGAACAAGGGAATGATCACAGTAGGCTGCCTGCCGGCCGCTGGAATATGCCACATAACACACGCGCTCAGGTCACTCCGCAGCATGTACAGGTATGACGCGGTCATTGCCCATGCTGGTGTCAACGACTGGTGGCATACCACCCTGGGATACATTACAGGAGACATAGAGGGCCACTCAGATTGTGTAGCCCAGGCCGGCATGTCCCTGACCCTGGGCAGTATCCCACCCTCATCAAGTATGATGCCACTATACTGGCTCAATGTGGTCACCCTTGATAATGTGCCTGGTTACCGGTGTCAGTCTGAGGGGGATCCGGATTCCTCTTACCTGGGATGACATGCTTGGCACGCCATGCCCCTTCGCATGGTATGGCTGGTAGCTGTCGCCCCCGGTCTTCAAGGGTTTGGCAAAGGCACCTACCACCCCCACAGTGCTCACTGCAGGCACGGCTGGAATGATAGACCTACCACCCTACACTACAAGCCTGGAGAACACACAGGATAATACAGCTCATGGCCAGTGGTCTACGGCCAAGCTGCACACCCAGAAATGCCCTCCTCAGTATGGAGGACATTGATGTCAGTGCTGTGACTGAAACATTGGTCAGGGCTGCTGAGAGCACCCCAGCACTGTCGGGTCATACCCCATATCACGCGTGTCCACGCTGGGACCATCCAGGGCCACGTCCATGTGGCCTGCTGTGTCCTGGTGTGGTTGGTGTAGCACCAGCTGCACTGCTGCTGCTACCAGCACTGTGTGAGTGGGCATGAGAGGTGGCATGCACACATCGACCTGCACTAGGTGGTGTTGCTGGCCTACGGCCACGTGTCCTACGCCTCACCCCTACCAGGTGTTCCAGCACAGACAGCTCACGCTCACGGATTGACATGCCTCGGTCGAGGATTCCAACCATCTCACCTAATCTCCTATCCAGAACATCGGCAAGCTGCTGTTGAGCATTCACCAATGACTGGATGTTCTCATTCAAGGAATGGATTGCAGCCCTCTGCAGCCTCTGCCCTTCTTGGTTCTGCCGTTCGGCACATGCCTGTGCCGCCATTACAGTCTGAAACATGCGTCTGGTGATACCAGCTGCTGCACCCTGTACGGCAGGTGCATGTCTACCAGTGCTCTTCCTACGAGCAGCACCAGCCACATGCCTGTGTGGCACATCACCAGTCATTACACTGGCAACATGGTGTGTACCCGCACCTTCTGTAGCCACCACACATTCCTGCTCGGTGCCAACAGATGCTGACTGTCCTTCCTCTATGGGCAGCGGTGATGTGGTATGTGTCGGCATCTGAACCGTGTGCGGAGATGAAGGGGACATAGGTGGGATGTTATCCAATGGCACAGCTTCTGCCCGTGACGACCCTGCCTGTGCCTCATGCACATGGTCATCACCACTAGTATCTGTGGGGACACTAGCATTGGATGGACCGCAGGAGGGGAACGCACCTACAGCACCTGTGAATACAAAGACATACCGTAAGTTACATTACACACACACAGACACACACGCAGACACACACACACACACACACACACACACACACACACACACACACACACACACACACACATGCGGACACACACGCTGACATACACACACACACACACATGCAGACACATCATGCATGTGTTATTGCAGGTGGCATGCAGCATTCCCACACCACAGCCCAGTGAATGCAGCCCAGACATTAATAGTGGTAGTATGCATACTGCCCTGGGGTGCACACTACATCAAGCAGGTGTCTTTTAGTAGGCTTGCAGTACACACATTCATGGTAGTTTGCATGCATCACCGTGATACACCGTGTGGCCACGGGCGGTTAACAGTACACATGGCTGGCGTCACTATGTCATGTACACCGCAAACATGTGCGGTAACATGTGGACATGTGACAATGGTGTCCCACCACATGCACCACACCAAAACGGATGTCACAGTGCAGTGTTATGTGTACAGGCTACAGATAGAATGCATGTGTAACAAGGATGTCTGTGCAGGTGTGGTTGGTGTGCGCTGTGTACATAGCTGTACAGTGGGGAGTACAGGCACTGTGCCACTGCATGGCAGCAAGACACAGGTATGTTTCTGTGCGATGCATAACCTGGACGCATTGCATTGCCATGTCTGCAACACAGTCATGCTGTTCCACAGCACGTATATGGTAGACATTGGTGGCACCTCTACTGGCTGCTGACAGGCATTTCATTTGTCTGGTGTACCACATCAGATGTCCAGGGGGTCCACTACAGCTATGACCGCACTATGTGTGGACAGGGTGCAACGGTGACTACCCACTGCGGATGTACTGTGTGGCAACATGCCTGTAGGTATCACCCATTGTCATGTTTGACTGGTTTGTGGACAATTGTGTGTGATGGGCATCGTGTACACATCCCTGTGGTGGCCCATGTGACATACACCCGTACTAGTCTGAGGTGTCACATTCCCGAAGGCTATGCAGACATTGTGGATGTCTGCTATGTCGTGCGTAGGTCATGTCATGGTGTGACAATGTTGCGGACAGACCACCACGTGCATGGGACATGTCATGTGCCATGTCACAACGTGTGCACCCAATGCAGGGGCATAGGTCACAGTGGTAACACCTGTGTGCTGGCCAGATCACAGCTCACTATGTGGTACTGTCTGCATACCGCAAAGGCATACCGATGCATACTACACATGCAGCCATTGTGGAACACCTCCACCATTGTATGCATAGCTGACTGCACATATCACAACCAATGGGTTATGTGGTGTCATGCCGGTCTATACTAACGGTTGTATCTACTGTACATGGGTGGCGTGTGTGTCGGGTGGTGCAACCTGTATACCGTGACTGGGGCAGACCCAGGTGTGCATGTCATACCTGGACACATGGGGAATATCTATACACTGTATCATGCCTATTACTAGCAACAGTCTTACCTGCGATGGACCCATGTCTGTGCGACACGCCAGAGGTACCTGTATAGGGGCGACACAACAGTATACACATTATCCATTACTATCGCCACGGTAAGCACTGTGCATGTCACATCATGTACCTGTGTGTTAGCATGTGCTATGCACATGTCTGCAAACACAACATAGCATACTGTAGTATGCAGCTTGTGTGGCCATATACCTGGCATGTGTTGGTACATTATGTGGTGTACTATGACACCCACACCTACATCAGTTATCATACAAACATGCAAGACTGACTTACCAGGCAGCTCCAGGCTTGTTGGTTGGGAGACACCCACCTCCACGATGGCAGTGAGTGTTTCTGCATGTTGTTCCCTGGGTGTCCCCAGACTGGCCAGGAGCTCCTCCGTGTGTGTCAATGGAGGCTGGGTTGGTGGCCCACCACCTGTCCCACCTTGTTGTCTGGTGATTGCAGCGGCACGCTGTTTCACATGCCGAATTAGGTCTGTGCAGTGTCTGCGGATCTGCTGGTAGGTGCGGTTGTTGCCGCCCACGTTGTTCACCCTCCTGCGCAAATCCTGCCACAGGTCATCCTGCTGCTGTGCCTGTAGTGGCACATGGCTGAATAGTATATCGTAGTTGTCGTGGAGCAACGGTATAATCACATCATCCTCCTGTCGGCTGAAGGCAGGTAGCCGGGAACATGGCATTATCTGTAAGACATAATGATTTTGACAGGTCACATTTACACTGCTGTACTGGCATACTGCTGGACATACGTTGCTATGACATGTACAACATCTGCACAGTAATCTCTGCGATGCATCATGGCAGTGACACAGCCGATGTGTTGCCGTCACACCATTAAGCAGTGGGTCTCATATCATATCTGTGTGTCACCTCATCACACTGTACACGCACCATGTTGCTGTTAGCCTGCTGTGGACATGTGTACCTGCCTGCACCTGTGTCCATATCAGTTGGCACATGTCCCCATGTGACAACAGTTCTACTGTTCACCTGGATGCTGTGTATATGTCACTAGGCATCCCGTACGCGGCCATTATGAACATCAGCGGTGGCACTGCACACATACACATGGACACCTGTACATGCATGTGTTGTGCCATGTACATCTACACAGCACTGTACGGGTGTTGGCCAACCTGCCACGGCTCACCTGTGTTGCACATGTGATACACATGGGACAATGTGTAACCATGTGACATTAGCAGGAAAGGTCATGCATAGCATGTGCGCACGCACGTTGTCCACAGCAACACACAGCACCTGTAACACCACAGGGTGCATCACTGCCACATCACTGCTGTGGACGGTTGATAGTGAAAGTGCCTTTTGTCCATCGCACCATGTAGGACTGTGATAGCACGTGCAGCCTTGCTGGGCAGGGCTGCATGGTATGGCAGGGTATGTCACATACATGGCACTGGGATGTGACCCACCTGGGGGGTACTGATATTGGCAGGGTGGCAGTCCATTCCATATGTCATTGCTATGTGTATATGGACATTACACATGTCTATCGTCATGGTGTGGACACTGGCCTTCTGCAAGGTAGACTGCACGCTGCTTGGTGGGGGTGTGTCTGGTGCATGCAGGTATCGCACATCCATGCATAGACATTAACCCTGACAGGTGCTATGTACTGCGATATTGTTCAACACAGTGCTGTATGTGCCCACACACTGCTATCCCGTGCACATGGATGGTTGCCTGGCCTGACATGGGTGCCACATATGTCTACATCCAGTGCCTGCTGCCACCCCCATGTCAGCTGGTGCACCACACAGTGCCATCCCTCCCACGGGGAACATGGTGTTGGGCACAGCATAGGTATCCATGTATGGGGACAGGGATGTTCACATAGCAGGGGCACTGATGGTATCGTCGATCAGACCATACACGTATGACGCACCCCTCACACATACAACCCATTCAGTGTGTTGTTCACAACACTGACACAGCTATACTGCTAGGCCAGGGACATTCTCAGACGTACATACACAAATGCGTGCACATCTGTCTGTGGCATGGGCTAAACTATTGGTGTGTTTTGGCACATAACGTGTTTGAGTGTGGCTGGCGCAGACCTACTGTGCACATGTCTACACAGTAAGCCTGTTCTACAGTGGCCAGCGGTGATGTGCTGTGCACATATCAAATCTGCACATTGTGTTGGTGTCTGTCTGTCCACGGGCCAGTGGTGGGACACACAGGGGTATTGGTGAACATATATGCATGCCACCCGGTACTGCTGTACTGCTAGCTTCTCGGGTGCTAATGTGTCATAGACATGCACACCTTACCCGGACAGGTGGTAGTGGGTTGCCACCAGTACCCATCTCCTCTTGTGGGTTGCTATCATCCAACACCCTCTTTGTATTGTATGTTCAGGCTATGCACCTGTGTGGGGCATGTGGGCATGCAATGCAGTACTGCGTGCCTTTGCACCCATCGCAGAACATGTCACACAGGTACACTGGCAGCCATACACTTCACAGCTTGATGATGGCACAACACATGTTGTACACACATAACACATATCCTGTGGGACATGGTCAAATGTACAGGCATGTCCAACAGTCACGTACCACTGCTACCCCTACATGATGGCTATGCAGGACATGTGGCGGTACAGCAACTGTCACATGTACACATGCAATGCCCCCCTACCTACATGGCGTGGTACTGCCTGTGGGGCATATGCGTCTGCATCCATGCTATGGCCATGGATGACAGTTGTACATTGATATGTGCAACATACCTCATTTGGTGTTCTCATGTGTGCATGTTCAACATGTCTACGCATTGTTTGTGTCTGTCACACAGTCATTGTTGTACATGGTTTACATGCCAGCCATGGCGTACTGTGTGTGATTCCAGGTACTTCATTGGGATACCAGCATTGTACATTATCACGGCGTATTCCAGCCATCACATAGCCGTCCTAGCTGACACTGTTATCCAGCCAGTAGGAGGTGTTCCGCCATCTGCACATACGTCACACAGTACGAGGGCGGCTGACACCCATTCTGGGGACCGGGTTCTGACCGCTGTGGATGTGTGTGATGCTGTCGACGACCATGACTGCACCTGATGGTCACATCTGGATGTGTAACATTCACAACACACACCTACCTTCACGTAGCAACACATCATCCACAACAATGGACATTCCTGCCAGAACACTGTGTGCAGTATGTCTGTATGACCACTGCAGGCACCACTGGTGGCCCCCAGCATGGCAGCCAACAGCACCAGTGTATATCCCATGTGACCATGGGTTACACCATTCACAACACACCTGTCTCAGATGACCCTGTTGTGGATCACAGTGCAGTTCCACACATCATGTTACACTATACATCATGCACTGATATGTTGCGAACGTGTGAACGGCTGTGCAACTCAACATATGCACACATGACACATCACCTGGTACAACATGTCTGTCTTACCACATTATTGTGACCACCCTGTGATGGCATTGTACAGGCTACGTGGACTGGGACATGTGATGGCTCAAAGGTATATTCACCCTCCGGGTGTGTGTCTAGCCAAGTGTACAGAAGGCAGTGGTCTGAACACAGGGATACTGTACATTGGCCCACTCTGTCACTGCGACTGTTGACTATGCTCATACTGTACTTATACAGGCATGTGGTATCTGACCAGTATGACAGTCGTGGTCGACCACACTACTATGGCACACATGACCTGCGGACATCTGCCTAGGGTGTGGAGCCCACATGTACATCTTCACATGCTATGCTGCCTCTGCAGCGGTGTCACATGTCTGTCTCCAGCAGGGCTGTAACAGGCAGGCACGGCATGCGGTAATGTAGGACAATGCTTGCACCTTCCACTGTGCTGCACACAAGCAAGGCACCCACACTAGTGCACGCCTCACATTTATCTGCGGTGCCTGGGACCTGCCTCCATGCTCTGCACAGCACACCTGCAAGTCCAGATTGTACACGGATCATACCTCCCAGGCACATACCTGGACTGCAACACACACAGGTGAGGGGATCCCACATCACACAATGTTTTGCACACATACTGTATATTTTCCAAACACAATGCATCGTAGGTGCTCCATGTTCGGATACCCATGTTTGTGACCGCTAGACACATTGTAACACGCAACAGAGATTACACTGTACACCACAGGTTACATGCTGGCTGTGTTGTCATACTGTACATTGGACCTCGGACAGCTGCTACTGCCATGTGCTGACAGCAACCCACACTTCCCTAGTATGGACTCCCATGTACCCACACATGCTTGGCCATGCACTCCACCTAGCTGGGTGACACATTACACAACACATACCATACCTACACTACCCTCAGCATGCACGATACCTCCATGTGTCTGCTGTGTTAAACCTGGGGATATCCCCCCTCTGGTAGATGAACATATATGCTTCACGGCCCTGCTAGCCACACCCTGGACACACACCCATCGCAGCATACATGGTACATGTGCTCTACAGCCAGTACTACTGACGTCTGCTGACGGGGGTTGTTAATGGCATGGCACCCCGGCAGATGGACAGTGTACGTGACTATGCTGACACATATCACAGTGCACTTCCGCAACATGTACGCAATGGTAGGGACCATGCTATTCCACACAGAGACATGGCGGTACTGGCCTTTTCACAGACGCCACGGTGGTAGTCATGTTCCATGCACATCTACTGTATGGGCACATGTGCAGGCTGTTGCACGGTGGGGATATTCACATGTGTGGGGTGCATCACTTGACTGCCATGGTGGGTCCTCGTGGCCCATCACATGCTCCAAGGCTAGCTACCTACACATGACTGCCGCACATTGCAGTGTGGGCCCTCAGGCAGTGTGGTGGTATGTCTGTGTTGTTTGGCTACATCCACATTCGATGTTGCGTACAACAGTCACCCAGGCATTGCTGACTGAGATAATGTTGGCAACATGCCAGGCAATGGTGTACCTACCAACAATACACACTCTCACTCACTACAGGGTTGCAATCCATACATGGACATCGCAGTGTCCCTGTGGACACATACATGGTACTGCCATGCACACGTTATGTCCTAGGACACTGTCCCAATGTCACCTTCCGATCTCCCTAGCTGTTATGTCCCGCCAACCTGTTTGGTATGTGTCTCCACACCAGCCCACTGAATTAACTGCTAGCCTGTTGTTGGACATTGTGTACCTTGACCGCCACACTACCGCATCTATCGCACTACACATGGGTGGTACTGCATTGCACGTGTGGGACTGCATTTGTACACCCATGACTGGACCATTCAGTATGGCACTGGGGCACGTCCTCACATACGTGCTTCACACACTCATTGATGACCTCCATGCCTTTACTGGCACCCTTGTTGGGCTTCTGTGTGCCACAGCATGCCACATACACATGCTGGCCACCTGTCATACCATTGCATGGGTGGTTGGTGTGGTACAGAGGGTAACAGATCAGACATTGTCCCCACATTGCCCTTCAGCACCATTCCACATTCTGGTATTGGCAATGTACACATCCACCATCACATCATACCCTGTGTCTCAGGATGTTAGGCTATATGACTCCTGGACAGGACACACAGTGGTGCAAGCATATCATGCTACCTACTACATGTCAGGTACATGTGGCATTACACAGTCCTCAGTCATGGGGCCCCTCATGTTCACTATTTGCTTACATACACAACATGCTGTCACAGAGTACTGTCCATGCCTAGATATCCCACATCTACATACCTGGCACCATTGTAGCTCTACCAGCTCATACTGATAACAACCGTACAGGTGTCGGTGTGGCAGATACATCATGTGGGTGTCATTGCGTCAGGATGCATCACACATGGTGCATGCACATCACCTTTGCATAGCAACAGTCATCCACTGGGTATCACATGGATACTGTCCCCATACATGCATATCACATTGTACATGGTTGCTGTACACACACATGCCCCACATGGTGCTGTGGTTGCCGTATTCCACTGTGGCATGGGTACACATCTGCAGGGCCACACATATCTGTACTGTGTGTGTTGCTGGTACATAGGTAGCCATTGTACCTGTGCCATACATACATCTACACACGGGCAGGGTTACAATAACACATTTGTGGTGTACCTTCCACAACGGCTACGACTTTACATGGCACGGCATTATCATGCCATGATGTGTACCAGGCTCAGACAGTTTACATATGCGGATGACAGACGGGGAACACATCTGTACTCATCTGCGTACCACATACACAGGGGTGTCATCTACTCTGACATGGGCCATGTCCTCCGCATTACTGATGCATGTAGTACTCATACATGGCAATTGCAGTGGGTGGGGTGAATGGAGCACTCCTGCATATGTGCACACATGCCACATTGCATGGCCTGGGCTTCTGTGTTACTTCCGCAGACACAACACACACCTTGCTGTGGAACATAGGTCCTGTGCACATCCCACAGGGACACATTGTGGCACTGTTCATGTGATAGCTCCCTTGCTGATAAGGTGACACATAGTCATGGTACCACCACAGCAGCAGTACTGTGTAGACATGCAGTTGACATCCACCTCTGCTGTTCAGTGGACACTACCATGGGGAAGTGACACTACTGTGTACACTGCACATGTGTTTACACATGGACCTGCCGGACTTCATTGTTGTACACATTGCACCTGCTACAGATCGTTTGGACATGGTTACTTGGTGTTCCTTCCATTTCAGATGGCTATTCTGCTACTACTCTGTCCCATATGTACAGGCCATACATATCCTGTTAGTGTACATACCAATAGGCCATAACTCCATTATGCATGATATGCCTGTGGTACTGTGTATGATGTCTGTCATATCCACCATGACAGCTTTACATTACACATAGTTGACATAGTAACCCCTACTGCGAGGCATACATGCACATCGTGCGCACATTACATATGACATCGACGGTATATGCCCATACACATGTGTGCTGTGACAGTGTACATACATGTCCTATTCCCTGCTGTGGCACTTCCTTGTTGGACATCCACTACCGGCATCAGCGTGGGGGGTGTCATTGTTCTGTGTTATGCCCCCCTGTGGCAGCCCTTGTGTTATCCTGGCTGTGTACATGATGTCCCACTGCTGTACACATGGTGTCCACAGTTGTTGGTATGCTCAGCGGGATAGCACGACATAACCACCTTTCACCACTCTCTGCATTATGGACAAGTATCCTTACTTACAAACACCGTTCACATACAGTGCAGCTTCGTCATACACATCATGCGTTACACACCAGTACATATCGTGGGTTCTACATACCTTTACTGTGTTTCCTTCCGTTTTCCGTTGCGTGTCTTGCTATTGCGTTGTCTCACTCTATACGTTTTCGATTTGTAGTTCGGTATGAGCATACGGTTTGAATATCCTAGGAGTCATCCTTATATCCGTCGTCACCTGCGACATGTGGGTTCACCACACCAATAGCTGTTCCTCGGTGTGTACTTGTGCGCATATAACCTGTGCATCTACTCCATTCGTACGGTATGCGTCATAACTAGGGCATGGTTGCATTCCTCGCCTGGGCGTTGGTTATTTGCACTACCTTCGTGGAGATGGTCTGTATTGTGTTATGTTATGTGTAACTGCAGCCGCTATGTGTGGCGTCAGGCACATTTCGCAGTGGTGTTAGCCGTGGATTGTGTGTGTTGGGTATGGTATTATGTTCGACATGTGGGTGTCCCTGTCCTGGCGGCGTCTGTCGATGGCGTTTTGCATTCGGATGTGTAACATAGCTCTTGTATTCCTTTAAACAATGGATGCAGGTATGCATCCGCTGCTGATAGTGTTTCCCACGCGAGATGTTGCGGTTATGCCGCTGTCATTGACTGCCTGTATGTTTGTGCTGCTATTGCGGCTTGTATCCCTTTGATATGTGCAATGGGGAATATCGGAGGTTGTGGGTGACGGGTACGGGTTGTGGGCCTTGCATTTCTACATACACAGTATGCTTGTGTGTGTGCTCCATCCCTGCCTGGGAAGCTGGCAGTTACCTGTCTGTTGTTCTGGGAGTGTAGGTTGTGTTGATGTCGTCTGGTGTCGGTATTGCCTGCATGTGTGCTTCCTGCATGTATTCCTCCGTCACATCGGTAGTATATCTGCGGTTGTTCGTACGTGCCGACTATCCCTTGCCATTTTGTACCGGATATTTACAGTCATTGTGGTCCTGTACTTGGGACTGCCTGTATGCTAGTGGTTGCCACCTATTCGGGTGGCGATTGCTTGTTTGACACTCATAGAACACACAGCGGTGTTTACGGCCCGATATGTGGCCACGATCAGTACCGGGGTAGCACATGCGTATTTCCGCGGTACATGACTATTGCTGTGTAACGTTGCCGACGTATCGTTTTGCAGTTAACATATCGGTGTCATACATACGGTCATGATTTGTACATATGTCCTTTGCATTTCATGTTGGCTATATTCCTGTGGTACATTTTGGGACATTTTCACTTTGCATCATTTTACGTCGCCACGCGCCTAGCCAGGGAGGGGCTCTCAGTACTACTTTGGGGGTACTGCTGTACATACGCCTGTGGTTCCTATACTGTATGCCTACACATGTTGTTCCGCTCCGCCTGTCACATGGCACCAACATGCACATTCTACAGTGGCACACACATTACACTCGCACAGCGGAACACATGACACCCTCACCGCACACATACACATACTGCGGCTGTCACAGGGACGGTTGCACACAGTACCTGCATGGCCCGCATCACCGCCGGCGGTGTCTACCTCCACCCTCATATCCTCATAATATTACCCGCACATGTACTGTTACTGTACCGTGGCCTGGCGATCATCCCGGCTCGCAATTATGCATTTAGGTAGGTTGACCTTTCCATGGGTGGCGGTTTCCTGTTCTGTCCACCCTCCCAGATACTCAGGTTGTCGTTCACTATCTTTACTATGTACAGATATCACGTCTTACTTCTCTGTCACCTTGCATCCCTCTGATTCCCTGTCTTACCTGTTGTACTTTATATATGTGTATGTGTACATATATTTCTATGTGTGTAATGATATCTATCTCCATATCTGTATATGCACATATGTACATGTCTATATGTATACACCTTGCAGTGAACGTGGCAGCATACAGCAACGCCGTCTGCTGTAGGACCCGCATACGGTTAAGGTGTTGGCGTTCCATGCTCCGCTGGCTGTTGGGTGTGCAGTGTTTGGGTGCTGCCTATGTTGGAGTCACACATGGGACCACCCTTATGGTACACATTACGGGTGGCCATGTTTGTGTGCCGTCCATTTCACTGTGTGTGCAGGTAGGGAGGTGTCAGTCCATGGGGCCTACACTGTCAGAGTATGTGCTATACGTTCCCTCTTTGCCAGGGCATAGGCATATTGGGTACGCCTCCATCTGCCTACTGGGGCTGGCACAGTGTGTTCATGGTCCTGAACCCTCTGTGCCTGTGCTGGCCTTGGCAGTTGTGGTGGGCTTTGTGGCCCTTCACCATTATGTCCCTGCAGCAGCTGTTTCCGCAGGATCATATTATGTAGCATAGCACATACTATGAATATGTGGGCACATGTGCCTGGGGAGTACTGCAGGGCTCCACCGGATGTATCCAAGCACCGGAACCATGATTTCAGCATCCCAAACACACGCTCTATGATTATTCTGGTTTGTGCGTGTGCCTCATTATGGCGTTCTTGCATGTGTGTGTGTGCATTTCTGATGGGAGTCATCATCCACGGCTCCAGTGCATAGCCAGCATCCCCCACAAGGTGGCCTTGTGTGATGTCCCCCCTGGCGAATACCTGATACAGTTGTGAGGCATGCCAGATATGGGAGTCGTGGTAGCTTCCAGGGCTGCCAGCACACACATCCATGATAATGCCCTGCGCATTGCACACGACCTGGCAATTGATGGAGGGGAATCCCTTGCGGTTTATGTAGCGTCTACCCTGCTCCCCAGGTGGTGACTTGATTTGTATGTGCGTACAGTCTATCGCACCTAGTACCTCCGGGTATTGTGCCACACGGTGGAAGTGGCGCATATTGCTAGCCAACTCCTCCTGAGATCTGGGGAAGTATATATACTCATGGGCATGTCGTAACATGGCATCCAGAAACTGGTGTAGTACCCTGGATGCTGATGCCTGTGAGATGCCCATTATATCCCCGGTTGGCCTTTGAAAGGTACCTGTAGCCAGTATTCGCAAGCTTACACATACCTTTGTGTCCACTGGGATGGGCTCCCCTCTGTTGTTTCTTGTTCTCAGGCGTGGTCGGCACAGCTCCGCTATTTGCTGTAACGTGTCCCTGTCCACCCTGTAACGCTCTACTATCTCCAGGTCTTGTAGCCCCTGGTAGGTTACCCTTGGTCTGAACACTCTCCTTCTCCTCTGAGGCCTACAGTAGTTGTCGGCACCCTCCTCCACAACTCCGTCTGTCTCTGACACATGCTGATGTATCACGGCCACGGCGGCACCCAACATATACATTTTAAAAGTTCCCCGTGTGTTTCCACATAGAGTGCGGCATTTGGGAATACACGGCTGTGTGTTGTGTGCTTTCACACTTTATACTGTTGTGCTGTACACCCGGTGATGTCATAGGGTGTGTCTGTGCGGCCGTATCTGTGGATTATCTTCCGTGTTTTACCGTTGGCACTGCAACGCTGTTGCCTTTGGTGTTGCATTACACTTGCCTGCATTGGTTTAGCTTTAGACCTTACCTTACTAATTCTGCACGTTGCGCATACTATTTCCTGGATTGCATCCTGCAGAGCCCTGTCATGTGTCGTTTCTGGGACATGGCATATCATGCATTTTGTCTGCCACCGCCATTATGCTACCTCTCTACTTGGCTGTGCTGTATCGGTTCTTCACTCTTTGCATTCTGCTACCTCCCCTACTTTCTTTCCATTCATATGCCTCCCCTGTCCCGTTTTGCGGGTTTCTGCATGCAGAGTTGTCAGCTGCCGCCAATTGGCCTTCGTGGGTTGATTGGTGTTGATTGCTCATTACGACTCCAATTACACTGCTTCTGCATTTCCTCATATTCTCCGCATCACCTTCCTGTATCCGTTGTTGTTGATGGGGCGGCCGTCACATGACTGGGTTAGGGGAACGTAGTCATCCTCGTGCACATGCATCTCTGCGCGCATTGTGTGCTCTCAGCTCACCTATTTCCCCACACGCCGGTCCTGCTGCTGTGATGTGCATTGTACAGCCCATGTTTGCTGAGCTCCAATGTGCTTCCTCCTACAGTGGCACACCCCTCTGCAGTTGACATGTATTCCCTCTGGGCCACTCCTCGGTGTATTACCGCTGCGCCATTTGGTGCAGCCTTACACCGGCGGGGGGTTTGCGAATCGGTATTATGTGCCTCATTTGCATGGCATTGACTACTAATTCATAGTTACGGCGCCGAACACTGCCGCCACTCCTTGGCAACCCTTGCGCCGTGGTTGTGGCTTTCCATGCATACTATGGTGTATTGTGGCTGTGAAGCTGATGTGTATTATACTGCTCTTTTATGACATTGTCATATTATTTCATTGTTTAGCACCTTCCGCGGACATGTCCTAGGGTTCTGCTGTGGTTTCTGCGGACATACCATTTATGTCATTTTTTACATTTTGTGCATGTTTTCTTTTGACATTCTCGGTGTCTTTCGCCATTGGCATGTTGCAACAGTATGATACCTGACGTTGACAGCCTTCCGTTACTCCTATGTCATGTTTGGGTATATGTAAACCGTTTTTTTTTGGTTTACATTGCCGTGCCCTTATGCTACGCCTGCGCCACTTCGTGGATCGCTATATGCCTTCATTTGCATGGTGCAACACCGCACATGGGGTGTTTAACATACCTACGCCAGAGGCGGCGCAACTCCGGCGCACGCCGGTAGTGCACGTGGAATTGGATCGTACCTGAATCGCTCGGCGGCCATATCTGGTGTTGTAGCGCCTACGCTATGCGTGCGCCTGGCGCAAGGTTCATGAATCCCGGGGAGCATTTTAAATCACATCAGTAAATATACATAATGCTAACTGAGATTATTCCAGATTGGTAAATTATCACTTCAGCTGTCTTAGTCTAGTTAAATTATTGTATATTCTTTCTAATATGTCTTATTTATTGCACCTACAAATGCTATAAAATGTATTGCTTTAGTTGCCTCACTCAAATTAAATCATTACATATTTTCTCTAATGTTTCTGTCTTAAACACATATAATGTAGTAGGAATTCATTGCTGGTCTGCAATTGTGTGTTCAAAAAACAAAACAACCCATACACAGTGTGATGCCCCTGCACTGGCCCAGTAATCAAGGAGCCTCAATCCTTACCACTGGCAACAGCTAGGGGATGTACACACTGGGAGGATGACAAGTACACATACAGTAAAGCGCAATTTCCCTTAACAGCACACAGAGATCACAGTCAGGGTGGGGCTGGTTTCTCCCTCTTTCTCCAGATTCCCAATAAGACTCTCCACTGGCACAGCTATAGGGTTATGATCTCAGCTGAGGGGTCAAGCCAAGACCTTCAGCACCCTCTCTGTCCAACCAGTGCTTTGTGTCCCTGCCCAAGTAGCTCAGAAACACACACACACACACACACACACACACACACACACACACACACACACACACACACACACTTTGAGATTTGGTTTATATACAAAAGCACACACACACACACACACACACACACACACACACACACAAGCATGCACACACACACACACACACACACACACACACACACACACACACACCTGGCGAAGGCTGGCACAGGTTTACTAGCTATTCCTCATACTGCCCAAACTATAAGATAGTTATCACTGCCACCAGAACCCCTTTAAGGCCCTTAACAAAGAGTGTCCAATCCTACTGTGTAATGTTATTATTAAACCAAATAATCTGACCAAGACTTGCAAGGCTATTTAGGATTGGCATTTACAGTGTCACCAAATACATATGCAAGTACTCTGAGCTTAAATATGTCTCACGAATATCAGCCACAAAGATAGGTTTAAATATATTTAATAATAAATAATAAAAGAACAAGACAATACTCTTTAAATCAACACAACTTCAGAGTTCAAAATCAGAGGAAATCTTTTGAAACAACATTGCAGGACAGTCTCAAATAAATATCAAACACATCTAAACTGATCTTTACTATATTCCTATCTATATCTAAAAGAGATACTATGTCATAAATCTTACTTACAGCAAGGCAAATTCAGATGGTGATGATAAAAGGATGTTCTTCCTAGGTCCAAGACAAAATACAAAACGTCCAGTTTCTCTCTGAGAGAGTTCATAAATTAATATCACATTTTACTGCTGGGTTAGCTTGGATGACATCACTTTTTGTTACCTGACTTAAGTTCCCAAGCTAAACTCCCCATTGTAACATTTAACATCTCCTTGTGAAAAAGTATAGCCTTCAGATGTTTGCAGTTGCTAGAAGACATAAAACAATAAAATACTTACAAAACAATGCAGAATGTACCCTAATTCTAGACATCCTGTCTCCTTGCTGCATTGAAAATAGCTTTTATGACAATCATAAAATAATTTACTTTCAACTTATTTTCTTGAGGTTTTGCAAGTTAACTCTGTATGTTCCAGTTTCTACTATTAAAACATACATTTGTACAGGTATATAGTTTATATACATATCTGTTCTTTTCCAGTAGGGTATACTGTGGACACATCCTTGAAGCGCAGTACTGTACAAACCCTGTTCAACACACACTTCTGTACAAGTAGTTCAATATACACATAACATTTGGTAACACAAGCTACTGGATCATGCTGGTATTCACAAATGACATATAACTATTTACAAAATTCCAGATAGCTGGGATGGCAGTGTCACATTTTGTTACATTTCTATATAAATCATATTAATATTCTCAAATGACATATAATTATTTACAAAATTCCAGCTAGTTGGGCTGGCAGTATTTCCCTTGTGTCACACACAGAATAAGTAGTGATCTGTTTAGAAACAGGGACCTTGTCTGTGATGCCTATGACCAGAAGTTGATTAATGTTCCGGGTGTAAGAGACCTAGTCGGATAAGTGCATTAGTGAAAAAAGTCAATGGTTAGTTTTACCTCAGAGAGCAAGACACAGGATTCCTTCACTGCCTTGCAACACCCATCTGGAAACCCTACGAACTGTGTAAAGGAGCGAGGATTGTAAAGTGGAACAACAGAGAGGTGCAGGCAGAGAATACCCACAGAAAACAAATGTACAGAAAAGTCTTCACGTGTACTTCCATTAACAACCATGTGTGTCACAAACTAGACTGAAGAAAAAGAAATGCAATGGAGACTAATTAATATTCTGCACTGAGTCCCCTAACTGGCTAATCTTATATGACATGCCCACTATTACACAAAAAATCATACAAATTTAAAAACGGACCTCAGGTTGAAGTATAAAAACAACAAATCACTGAGATGATGAAAATTGCAGACATTTTTAAGAAGCAAGTTATTGTCATACATAGCAAACTGAACAATCATCCTCAGCAACATGTAGCACTGCACTTTACTTAAATTAAGATGTTAACATTAACAACCCAGAAATAGAATAACAATTTTAATTTAACACTTTCATCTGTAAAGAAAAACAGACTTCATCAGAATGAACCAAAACCCATCCCAGTAATATGAAATGTGATCAGTGGCATCATTTGAACATTACATTCCTGTTACTGGAACATGTTAAAATGTATATAAAGTTTTCATTGGCTCTTGTAAAAAATCTAAACTACATATGCATAGTGTACCACTAAATTCTAGCAGCTTTTAACTTCAAACCACTGACCATTGACAATGCATTGTTAATACCAGGACTAGGTGTAGCATTTTAAAAAAATCTGCCAACATAGCTCTTTTGAATTGTGTAGTTTTCAAATCACCTCTTCTCTGGGAATTTGGCATCCTTTCCAAAAAAAAAATCTTTGTAAAAGAACCACACTTTACTGAATGTTGGTACAAAACATTGTTGACATTCTGCTTAAAAATGCTATAAACATGTTAGTAAATATATTGTCTCAATGGCCACTTTATTTTACCAATGTGAAATGAGCTGCAAGAATAACAACAAGCAACATATACCACAATTGAGGTGTTACAATTATATCTATCTCTACCAGCCTATGTCTGTAACTCAGCATTGATGACATGATGTGTTCCTTCATATAAACATATATGTGTGTGTGTGTGTGTGTGTGCGTGCGTGCGTGTGTGTGTGTGTGTGTGTGTGTGTGTATGTGTGTGTGTATAGATAAAGACAGATAGATAGATAGATAGATAGATAGATAGATAGATAGATAGATAGATAGATAGATAGAGATATTGGCATTGGTTACAAGAACAACTATTTTGACCCTGTAATATATTCTTAATATTTTTTCCATGATTATACACAAAACTGATGTCCAGTCCTAATAAGGACTCTAAATTAGTTTTACTACTGATCAATACTTTCCAAGTCTTAGTCATAATATTCTTTATAGTTTTATTATGGTTGCTATAAGTTAAAATCACAGAACACTTAAAATGGTCATTGTTGTTTTTAGGATCACCAGTCTCTTCACCTTAGTTCATTATCTCCCCACCCAATATAATGGACTTAAAATGATTCTGCCTCTGGACACAATATCCACTCTGGTAGTCATCACCAATAAGGGTGGATAACCCCTAGCCATAAACATTTCAAAAAGATGTTGCACCTCATTGTGAAAATGAGTTTCACAGGAGATCATCCATAAATATCATACAGTTTGACCTTTCACCAATCCATACTTCTACTTATAAGGATAGTGACAAAAAAATCCAAATAAGAATTGCAGAAAGTGGTGCGATGGCCTCTCTACCTTGGGCCAGTAATCAAGGAGCCTCAATCCTCAATACTGATGTGAGAGACAATCACTAAAAATAGGGATGTATTTACATACTATTTTAAGATTTAGCTGTCTGCACCAAGCACAATTTTCCCCAAGAGCATACAGGGAACATGATCCAGACCTGGGAATGGACTCTCTATCTCTCTAGATCCCAAACAAGACTCACTTTGGACCACTGTGTCCCAGTTCTGTGGGTATTTGATTTCCACACACACACACACACACACACACACACACACACAACTGGGAAAGGCTGGCACAGATTTACTAGCTGTACCCCTTCTGCCCAGACTATAGGGTAACCAAGCTGCCACCGGTTAACCACTCTAAGGCTCTTAGAAGGGTATCCAATTATACTGAGTAAAACAATACTAATATAAATGGAGAGTGTTACCAAAGCAGCAAAGTTTTTCGGAGTGTCCAAGGCATCACTAAAATAAGCACAAGTACTCTCAAAATGTTAAAAGCATTCTCTAAAAGACCAGTCACAATGAAAGGTATAAAAGTATTTAATAATAAATAATAAAATAGAAAACATGAGAATACTAAATATCTAAGTACAATAAACACCAGAGTTTCAAACACAAGACAAATGAAAATAACACAATTAGACAGATTCATACAGCTACAGAAAAACAATACTTAACTAATCTCACTGCATTTCCTGACTGTCTAAAGAATAACTGTTCCCTAGCTAACATAATTAATACAGTAAGGCAAGCTAGGATGCTGAGATGCTTACTTCCACAAGGCAAGGTGATGAACTTCTAACCGACTGAGCTAAACTAACTGATAACTGTCATATATGTTTATATCAGGTTCCAAAGAAAACAAAACAAACCGCTGTGAGAGTTCCTTCCACTCAGTACTGGTTATAGAATTACATCACATTTGATCGCCTGACTCTGCTACGATACACATCTGAAAGCTCTAGAACAATTTCAAAAACTTCTACTCTTCCCTTCCAGAATTCTTTGTTTAAAAATATACATTTAATCAATTATAATAGTACTGTTGATACATTTTTAACACAAGCATCTGAACAGATCAGTGTGACAGTCAAATGACACAAAACTCCAGCTAGCCATGTTGGCTTATGTTACACATGCACTGCCCTATTCTCTTTGGCACAGATGGCAATACCTTGCATTATCACATCTGGGTTTATGATAGATGAGAGATTCACAGCACTTCAACTCATAATATTTATAGCTAGTCATATCTAGATAATTAATACTATCATGATCTCTGGAATACATAAACTTTAAAAATGCACAAGTATTATTATTAATATAATTCCAAAATTCATCTAGCAATTCTGTTTTTCCAGCTCACAAAAAAAGGAATGTCATCCATTATCCTAAAATATACAAGAATATTAGGAAAAAAATTGGAGCTGAATAAAAATTTCATTTCCAACATGTACATGGCAATGTTAGCATACAGCGGGGTACAAGTAGCACCTATCACTACACCAGTCTTTTCTTTTAAAATATTCATAATAAAAATAACAAATTGTTATGCAAAATCAAGTCCATAAAATCAGACAACAATCTAACTTTAAGATTGTTGATAGTGGTCTGACAAGCAATAGCTTCTGTAAACCATTGCAACCTAGCACAATGTGGTACAGAAGAAAAAGGGTCAGTCACACATTCAGTAACAATGATCACATCAAAATCAAAAGCAACTTTTCCTAAAATGCTCAGTAGATGCCACAAATCTTTCAAGGTATGTTTTTTATCATCAAAGAAATGCTTCAAGTTCTCATCAATAAATATCTCAAAAGGTTCCATCTTGGATCTAGCTGAAGACACTACTGATCTCAAAGAAGGATCAGCTTGATCTTTATGGACTTTGGGTATCCCAAATATTGCTGGAATCACCAGATGGGATACTCATAGCAATTTAAAAAGCTAGTCATCAGTTATGTGATCATGATGTAAATTATCAATAAAAGAATACAAATGGCTACTTGCCACACATCTCTCATTCTTGGATACTAAAAACTTAAATGCTAAAAATTGTAGCTATTATCTCTTAATACAACTTCATCCCTCCCCCGCCTTTGTCAGGATTCATTATATACACATTGTTATCATGACCTAAATTCTTTAACAACAAAGTTCAAACTGAAAATCTTCTTTTCAAACATCTCAGAAGCAGAACAAAGGTCAACTTTACATGTTTTAGCAAAAAAAATTCAAATAAATGTTGTGAGGCCTGAAAATCCTCCTACACTGTTCACTGGCTCATTTCCATTAGTACTGGAAACAGACAAGTTTAAGTTTGATTTCCTTATAAACAGATTCAACTACTTAATGATGCCAAATATGATCATTTTAATAAAAAGCACAAATGAGAAACTTTTTTGAAATAATCCAAAATTTGCATCTGTTATAGAAACATTGGTGCAATCAAATAGTTTAAAACTATCTTTCTCAAAATAACTTGTCAGCACGGTTTGGAATGTATAATTTTTGCAACTGAGATTGTGTCACTATGGTTTATTTCCATTTATATAAATGCAAAATGGCCTATGTCATATGTGATAATTTAATAACGATGTTTCTTGTTAAAAAAAAAAAAGTCCTGTTGTTGAGCCACTATCTGCAGTGTGACCTGACACTTCCTCTCATTCTGCAGAATCTCTTTGGACTGCTAGAGTAATTGATTTATATTACATTAGAATTCCAATCCTGTTTCATCTTGTGAGCCACCAATCTCTCAGACCTCCTCAATGTAGGGTTTTCTAAAAAATCAGCATAACTCATGACTCCCATGTGATAGGAGGTCAGTTTTAGAATCTTTAGATTTAAACAATGTGGATGCAGGAAATGCTTTGCCTTGAGTATAGTCCTGCATATCCCTAGCATTTTTCTTCTACCTTTTTATAATTGTTTCCTCCTTTTCATCCACCCATAGAATAATACTACTATGTTAAAATTTTGTTGTTACAAAAAACAAATGAGTTTTTATCCTCTCATCCAAGCCTTTAATCTCAACAGACATTGTTTCTATTTCATGTACTTTATACTATATTATAATATTCATAAGTTCAAAATCAGTCTTCTTGAATTAAATCTATTAATTCATTAAATAGCTTGGAAGATGAATCTAAACCATTAGAGAACTTGTCCATACGAAGACCCTTGGGGACCTGCTTTCTCAAAAAGCTGTCCCTTAAAAATAAATTGTCCAGCTGGAGAGATATATATTTACTATCTTTTTTCTCACCATAACAAAAGCTCATCCAAAAAAAAAAAAAAAAAAAAAAAAAAAACATTAACAGGGCATTAAAAGAGAAATCTCAAAAAGAAAAATCCATGGTATCCCTCAAAGTCTCAGAAATTCCAGTATGCAACCTATATTGAGTCAAAAACAAACCAAAGCAGAAACTTCAAAGTGTGTATGGCATGAAGTTCACTCCTTGAAATAAGTTATGCTCATAGTTCACCAATCAAACTTTAAAATGCTACTACAAAATAATAAAAAAGTAGGTAATTCACTAGTGAGTATACAGACTCAACACTGGGCCACATCACTCTAACTTCTCAGTCACATTACTATGTATCAGTGCAGATGCTTGCCTATTTTTACATCTTAGTTCCAGGAATATTATAAAAAAATCTTTCTTCTGCCCGTTTCCTTCCTTAGCAATCCAGTATAATCTCATCTAGGTCACTTATTATTGAAATTGTGTGTCTGTTCTAGAAAATATGTTATTCCTAACTCATAGTTTCATAGATTCATAGATGTGTACTATGCTAATTTCCACTAGGGCCTTTAGTCATGCATCACAAATCTCTGACAAGTTCTTGTACCATCGATAAGTGTAAGCAGGGGTGTGGGAGAGGAAACATTTGCAAGCAGGGGCCTGGGAGGTGAACTACTTACAGGCTATGCTTGCCCATTAGACATAGGTGCCAAACCAGGGATGAATTTCCTGTTTGCCATCCAACTGTTCACATTACACTTGAATTGAGTTATGGAGGAATTCTGCTTCACATGGGCGAGGAGCCTTTGCAGAGAAGACATACCCAGGATTCAGCAAACTTCCATACAAGAATTGCTTATTCTTGCATGGAAGGGGACCATTCCCATGCAGCATGGCTGAGTGCCATGCATATTCATAAAGGCATGCTGCCATGCTCTAATAATGACATGGTTCTGAGTACAGCACAGTAGGTGTGTCTGAGAGCAGTGCTCTCACAAGACACATGCTCCCTGCACTCCATAATTGCTGTACACCAATGTAAAAGTAGCAAGAGTGTCCGTGGACACCACTACCTCTAAACCTCACAAGAAATCTGGACACAATCATAAAAAACAAGGGACAAACAGGGACAAATGTGAGATAGTCCTCTCACAAACTTATAAGGTCGATAGAATGGCAGGCTTTGCATAGCATGAATTTCCCAAAGGGTATGAAGTGTAAAACTCAAATGTCTGTCATTATATACTAACTGCAGTCTTTAATGCTTTGCCACTAATCTGCCAGAAAGCCACAATTGTATGAAAAATGAAACAAAAATATAAGGCAAAAATCTAGACATTCTGTGAAAATCTGTACAGTTGAGAGGTATGGCGGACACTGTTAGTGTCCGTGGAGGATACCTCTCAAATGCAAAGCCTGTCATGTCATCACCATTTGAAAAGCACAGCCCCCCACAGATAACATTGCAGAAATCAATGTGTATACCCCTACATTACAAAAAATAAAACACAACAGTTAAATTTTTTTCAGTCTACAATAAAGTTTAATCGTAGCTGAGCTGGTGTGTGCATCATACAGCTCTGCTCAGCCTAGCTTACACATCACAAGAAGCTGAATAGGAATAAACTACAAAAAGTAGCAATGCAGAAATAGTGAAGTGGTTAGATCATTCGCTTTGTAAGTAGTTGTTCATAGTTCAATCCCCACCTAAACCAATTTGCATTTTACATATGAAAGCAGTACATCATTGTTTTTAAATAATTACGTAGTAAATAACATATATTTGTTAACCAGAGTAGTGTAATAAGTCCAGATGTGAGGCGTCAGTGTAATAAAGTTGTGAAACCCTCATATAAACACAAGTGCCCCATACAGTATAGTCACACAAGAATAAATGTAATGAAAGCACATAGGAGGATGTCAGGGAAGGTAAACAAAATTATAATATGTCAGGAATGATGAATCAATCCCATACAGCTAATAGTCTATAAAATAAAACATAAACAATGCTAAGCATTGCACAGCTATGCTTAAATATGAATGGTAAGCAATGAGTAGCCCAGCTAAGTGGATTTGCGCATTCGTAAGCAGTGCTGAACCTGACCCTTTAAGCACTGCCAACCTTAGCTAAGCAGGTTTGCCCATAACTTAGCTTAGTTCAGCATCTTCAAAACCATACAATCACAGCAAAGGGTGGGAAATTGGCCATATTTAAACCTTGCAGATGGGAATACAGCTCATAACCAGTTGTAGCTCCCCACAGTAGGCAGTATGGCTGGTGTTGTAGATGGTATGCACTTTCAGATGCAGCGCTGGGGCATACAGGAGTCCAAGGTCATGGTAGGACTCCTTGCTAAAAACCATGATGTGAGACTGCTGCAGGACCAGGACCAGTGCCAGGGCTCCCAATACAAAGCGGAGGTCTGGAAAAGTCTCGCCTATGATCTCACCAGTGCCACTTGCATCCCTTGGACTGGTAAGCATGTCCGGCACCACTATGCCGACTTGAAGCGGAGGAAGAGGGAGCTTTTGGCCCAGTGGGTCCATGAAGCACAGCAGAGGGTGATGTGCCAGGCACATGTAAGTATTCATATCAATAACTATTTAACAAAGTCCAGCCTGTGTACATGATGGATAGGTATGCATAAATGTTTCTCTATCTTCTTTACAGCTCCAGCTGAACAGGCTGTGAACCAGAAAACCCATGCAAGCAGGTTGCAAAGGCTGCATCACCAGGCTGGTGAGTAACAATCTGGCTTGTAGTATTCATACAAAATAAATATAAAGGAGTAAAATGCCACCTGGAAGTATTACAAATGGGTATGGTTTCTACTGAATAAACCAGACAATATTACAGTAATAGTCTCATATAGGTTATATATAAATAAAACTGTAACTGGCTGTCAATAAAATTCAGAAACCTGGACTCGTTGTGTTTACTCTGGCATTGTATGACTTGAAATGTGTACAGGTTATGCACAGCAACTATAGCTCTGAAAGAATTAAACAATCAAGTCTCATCTGACAAAGTTAGTGCCTCTGTAAGAAATGAGATTAACTGATATGAAATGTTTCATGCACCAAGATCTGATATCTGAATAGTACTGTTCTGTTAACCAATGTTTTCCACACTGTGCTATGTCAAAAGGTATGTATAGGAATGTATGTATAAGAATGTTGTAATTACAAGGTCTGATTGTACAACCAAGAGAGAATGAGACAGAAAACATTCAAGGAAGAGACAGCAGTTTCTCAATAGCATATTCTGATGAAACATAAACTTTTTGTATTTTTACGGAGTGGTAGTAAGCTCTATGCATAATTTCAACTAGGAATTTGTGAATATGTGTAGAAACAGTCAGGTAGTGTTAACATAAATTTCCTCCACAGGTCTTTCAGGTAAGAGAAGGTATAAAGTAGCTGTAAGAAGGCTGTAGTTATACTGTGTCCAACACCCATGGTCCATCCCCAAGGCTGCAAATGACAGCAAGATAAGTACACAGGCCAAGTGGTCTCCCCCAAGAAATGTTCAAAAGTGTCATGCTGTCACAGCTACTGGTCTCTGCTGCCTACAACCAGGGTGACTGATAGAAATAAAGGCAGAGTATGGCAGTAGCACACACACACACACACACACACACACACACACACACACACACACAAACACACAGTATGAGTGCACATATGTAACCCTGACTATGTGAATATGGGTAGAAACAGTCAGGTAGTGTTAAAAAAATCCCTCTACAGGTCTTCTAGGTAAGAGAAGGTATAAAGTAGCTATAAGAAGGCTGTAGTTATACTGTGTCCAACAACCATGGTCCAAACCCAAGGCTGCAAATGACAGCAAGATAAGTACATACATCAAGTGGTCTCCCCCAAGAAATGTTCAAAAGTGTCATGCTGTCACAGCTACTGGTCCCTGCTGCCTACAACCAGGGTGACTAATAGAAATCAAGGCAGAGTATGGCAGTAGCACACACACACACACATGCACACACTCACACACACACACACACACACACACACACACACACACACACACACACACACACACACACACACACACACACACACACACACACACACACACACACACACACACACACACACACACACACACACACACACACACACACACACACACTATGAGTGCACATATATAACACTGACTGAGTCAGGTAATGTTAACAAAAATTCCCTCCACAGGTCTTCCAGGTAAGAGAAGGTACAAAGTAACTAATAGAAGGCTGTAATTATACTCTGTCCAACACCCATGGTCCAATCATCATCAGCCCCCTTTTTCCCATTTTTCTACATGGGGTCGGGGTATTGTGTTAACTGTCACCAACTCTCACAATTCAGTGCCACACTTCTGCCTTCTTCAACTCTTATGCCTGACTGTTGCATATTTTCTTTTACACAATCCATCCACCTCTTTGCTGGATGTCCTCGCTTCCTCTTACCTTCTTCCTGTCTGTCCCAAATCTTCCTCACCAGGTTGTCTTCTGCTTTTCTACACATGTGTCCAAACCAACGTAGTCTGTTCTCTTTGATCTTTTCTGCAATTAAAGCTACTTTGGCTTCTGCTCTTATATCGTCATTTCTTCGTCTGTCTCACAGTGTGCATCCTACCACCTTTCTCAGGCACTTCATTTCCATCACCTCTAGTGTCTTCAACTATTCTGCCTTTACTGCCCAGGTTTCTGCACCATACAGTAGCACTGGTCACACCACTGTCTCGTACACATCACTTTTCAGCTTCCTTGGCATTCTTCTGTCATAGACTACACCTGATACTCTATGCCAGTTGGCTGCAGCCCCACTGATTCTAGCTTTGACCTCTTCATTCAGGCTACCATTCTCCTCAACAACTCCTCCCAAATACTTGAAGCTGTTTACCTGTTCCACTATCTTCCCTTCTATCTCTAGTCTCAGCTTCTTCTGATTTCCCCAATTTGCTACCATTACCACCATCTTATCTGTGCTTAGTTTCATCCCATGTACCTTCAGATTTGCATTCCATTCTCCTATCCTTTGCTGAAGTTCTCACTCAGAGTCTGCCTGTACTGCCACATCATCTGCATACAGCAGCTTTGTTGGTCTGTCCCCTCCAACCTATTTGATAATGTAGTCCATCACCAGTATGAACAGCAGTGGGCTCAGAGCTGAACCCTGATGTACACCCACACCCACTGGGAACCCCTATGTGAGGCCGAACACCGTCAGTACTTGAGTCATTGGGTCCTTGTACATAGTCTGCACTAATTATGCCAATGTTTCTGGGACTTCAAACCACTGCAGTACTGCCCAGATTAGCTTTCTTGGGACCTTGTCATATGCTTTCCTCAAATCTAGGAATGCCCAGTTGGGCTGTCTCCTTATCTCTAGCTTCTTCTCAAGTATCTTTCTCAATGCAAACATCGGGTCAGTTGTGCTGCATCCTGATCTGAATCCAAACTGCTCATCTCCCATCTTACATTCTGCTACTCTGTGTATCCGTTTATCAATCACCCTCTCCAGAACTTTCATGCAATATGATAGGAGTTTGATGCCTCTGCACTGCCCACAGTTCTGGATGTCCCCTTTGTTCTTGTACACTGGCATGAGTATGCTTATTCTCCAGTCATCTGGGATACGCCTTCCTCTCTAAGCTGATATTAGTACCCTCAGGAGCCATTTCACCCCATCTCACCCAGCATCTTTATCATATCTGCTGTGACCTCATCTGAGCCTGCTGCTTTCCCTGACTTCATCGTCCTTAGTGCTGTTCTTACTTCTTCTAGGGTGGGCTCCTCTTCTTCTCTCATCGTAGGCTGTTTCTGGGTCAGTACAGCTTCTGTGGGGTTTTCTTCATTCAGAAGCTGCTGGAAATACTCCTTCCATCTGCCTTTGATGTCCTGTGGACTGGTGAGCAGGTTGTTGCTGGCATCCCTTATGAAGGGTGTCTGTCTTCTTTATCTTTCTGTCTTTGCCTTGCAGCCTGATATAGTTTCTTTGTGCCTCTTACTGAGTCACTTTTCAGAAGTTGGTAGAGTGCCTCTGATGCCCTATTATTTGCTATTGCAACTTCTATCTTAGCTTCTTTGTTAGCCAACCAGTAGTCCTTCCTAGCCTGGTCAGTCTTTTCTGTCTCCCACTTCTTCCTGCACTTCTTTTTTCTTTTGATGACTTTCTGGACTACTGCATTCTACCACCAGCTTTCCTTATGTACCTTATTTCCATATGTGGCTCAGCCACATATCTTTTCTGTAGTCCTAACACATGCTGTTTTTAGGTGCTGCCATTCTTCTTCAATTACACCTATTTCCTCCTCTTCTTGGTGTGCTATAGCCCTGAGTAATTCCTTGAACTGTTGTACTTTCTCTCCAGTCCACTTCCAGGTCTTCAGCCTGGGCTCTGTTGACCTTAGAGCCTTCTCTGATCGTTGCTTGCAGCTGATTGTGGCAACTAGTGGTTTGTGCTGTGGGCCGACTGTTTCACTGGGGATGACTTTCCAATCATGGATTCTGCCCCAGTGCCTTTTCCTTCCTAGGAGGAAGTCTACCTGAGTTGCATGTTGACTACTCTTGTATGTGATCTTGTGACTGTCTCTCTTTCTGAACCATGTGTTGGCTACTATCAAGCCATTTGCCAGAAAGAAGTCTGGAATGACTTCTCCTTCTTTATTCCTGTTGCCCCACCCATGTGGACCCAGGCAGTCCTCATATCCCGTTCTGTCTGTCCCGATATGTGCATTCAAATCACCCATTATCAACACCAATTCATGTTGTCATGCTTTATTTAGTAAGGCCTGCAACTGCTGTCTGGATGCACTCTTTTCCTTACTATCACACCCCTGCTGTGGGGCATAGTCTGAGATTATGAATACTGCCCTATCATTACATTGGAGTCTGAATGCCTTGAGTCTGTCATTAATGCTGATGATATCCCTTACTGCCTTCTGAAGCCTCTCTCTCACCACAATTCCTACAACATTTCTAGCCTGCCCTCCACCTGAGTAGTAGTCCCTGGATCCCAAGCCAAGTGGCTTTGCTGCACTGCCCTTCCATCTCATCTCCTGGATACATAGGATGTCCAGCCTCCTCCGTATCATCATGTCATTCACTTCCAAGCTGCATCCTATCAGTGAACCTACATTAAGCGTAGCAATTCTCAATTCATGTTTGGTAGGTTGCTTGGTTTTACGTCTAGCTTTTGCTCAACAGTGCTATCCCAGGTCCAACCTCAAGGCTGCAAATGACAGCAAGATAAGTACATACACCAAGTGGTCTCCCCCAAGAAATGTTCAAAAGTGTCATGCTGCCACAGCTATTGGTCTCTGCTGCCTACAACCAGGGTGACTGATAGAAATCAAGGCAGAGTATGGTAGTAGCACACACACACACACACACACACACACACACACACACACACACACACACACACACACACACACACACACACACACACACATACACACACACACACACACACACACACTATGAGTGCACATATGTAACCCTGACTATGTGAATCTGGATAGAAACAGTCAAGTAGTGTTAACAAAAATTATCTCCACAGGTCTTCCAGGTAAGAGAAAGTATAAAGTAGCAATAAGAAGGCTGCAATTATACACTGTGTACAAACATACCACTGCCCAACCCAAGGTCATAGGTTGCTGTAATAATACCTGTAGAGTAATGATTAGATCAATGATCATTAAAGCTCTGACCACTGCAAGAATCTATATTTGTTAATTGACATCTCTCTCTCTCTCTCCCCACCTTATCTTCACCAATAGTCTAAACACATAAATGAATGTGTATGTTTTCCACCAAACCTACAGTTGGGACATGTGTCCTATTATTCTACAAACGTTGAAATGTATTCCAGTGAATGTTCCCTCTTCAAATACTATCATTGGTGGCCTGTTGCTATCAATGTAATCTGCATGCCGGTGTAATGCCCACTGTGGTTCAATATATGCATGTGTTCTGTTTGCAATGCAAATGTTCCAAATCTGTTGTTTTGGGTTAATGGGAATACTCATGCATGCTGCCATAACTAATCCTGGAATGTGTTTACCATTACTAACCAACATATGTTCTAAAACTGCAACAGCATTGCACGTCTGGAAAAGCCAATCCCAGCCGATCCTCCTCTCCTGCCTCATCTGGCCATGGCACCAGGACCCAGCACATCTGGTACCCACCCCGGGACCTCCTTGTCTGCTGGTCCTGCACCACCTTCAGGTGGAACCACCTAAGGAAATGGGGCTCATCCCCCACCAGGCATGGGCGCAGTCAGAATCCTGTCACCCAAAGCCATGCCCAGGGTCTGGTGTGTAGCGAGCTCCACAGAGACTTGAAAGCTCTGCTATGCCAGCTTGAGGGCTGCATGGTGCATTTAGAGGGTTAGCCTGCCCCTATTGCTCAGCCCCCAGCACAGCCACCTTCAGGTCCATGAACTTGCAGTGGTGACTGTTCATGGGTCGGGACCTCAGTCCCACTGTATCCATTTGGGGGCTCATGGGTTTCCGATTACCAATCACACCTCCCCGTCCAAAGTGTTTACACCCCACACGTGTGTCATATACTGCCCCTGTATGTTGTCTTGTCTATCTTGTCTGTCTCCCTACCCAAACTACCTCCCCAAATATACCTACTATCCTACCCCAACATCCCACTCTCACCTTAAAAAAGGGCAATCCGTTCCCCCCAAAAATTGTCGCTACATACATAGCTGTCCATTTTGCACACACATCCACTGGACACATGTAATCTGGTCAAATTGGCTTCACAACACATTATTGTTATCCTCACCCCTCACTCAGGGGTTTGAGTGTCCAAATATACCTCCAAATTCAATGTATATGCACAGCTGTTGCTGTAGAAGAAATGGACACCTATGGACCTTCCCTGCACCCATCCTGCACATCCCTAGTTATCTTTCATTTTGTTTTGCCCTCTTTGTGCCCATTTTTTCACCACTTTCCTATCACCCCTTTTTTCATTTCTTTAAAAGAAGTTAGCACAGGGGTAAGCAGGAGTTAGCAGTAGTATGCAGAACTAAGCCTGTTTGCATGATGCTAAGTGATGCCTACACAGGTTAAGCACTTTTAAGGCAAACTGTCTGTCAGCATAGTTAACCGGAAGTTAGCATTGCTTACCACTGTACATACCCACGCAAACCCACTTACAATTGCTTAAAAGTGCCTTAATCACTCTGTATCCAACAGCCCTTGTTTTTCACAGCAACAAAATAATCATTCCTTGTAAGTCTTGAACCAAGGACCCTGTACACCATAGCCACAGAAGTTTACCACTAAGCCATTTGAGCTGTAAAGAAGTCTGATGTTTTTTTCAAGCAGATCATTCAGCATAGTCATTCAACAGTAGGGAAAATGTTTGTTAACATTAGTGAAGTTTTGTACATATATATAATTGCATATGTGTATGGAGCTGCATACATAAATAAATATATATATATATATATATATTTATATATATATATATATATATATATATATATATATATATATATATATATACATATATCTGAATATGTATATATATATATATATACACACACACACACACACACACACACGCACACACACACACACACACATATACATATATATATATATATATATATATATATATATACTGCAGTCGGACATCAGATCCACACTCTGAACCTCTTACTGCAACAAATCTGTCCAAAGGCTGTCAAAATGGGGGTCAAGGGGCCCAAACTAGGGACCTCTTTTAATTATTGCCCTTATCCCTTCTTCCCCAGCAGCAACTGTTCTGCCTTGCTACAAAATAATAAGTCTTGCTACGTCTTGGACCCAGGGCCTTGTATACTGCAAACAAAGCAATGTACCATTACACTATCTGAGCTCTATAATATAGTGATGATTTTCCAAACATATCAGTTAGTACAGTCATTCAACAGTAGGGAAATGAGTCTGTAGAATCAGCCAGGTTCTCTATATATACATGTATATATGTATGGAGATGCATATATGTGGACAAATATATATATATATATATATATATATATATATATATATATATATATATATATAGAGAGAGAGACACACACACACACACACACACACACACACACACACACACACACACATACATCTAAATTTATATCTACATATCTGTATATATATATATATATATATATATATATATATATATATATATATATATATATATATATATAAAAGAGAATACATATATGTGTGTGTGTATATATAAATATATATATATATATATATATATATATATATATATATATATATATATATGTGTGTGTGTGTGTATACAAAATATATACATAAATATATAACAGCTGCAAACATATGCAATCTGAGGGTCATTTTGCTGCACCCTAGAAGTCTAAATCTGAAAGTGCACTCACTGGCAGTATTCCTTAAAATGGGGAACAATGATATTTGTGCTGTAACAGACCTTGTTAAAGGCAGCAGGAAGCACCCCTGCACTACCAGCCTATAACTCATTCCACACCTTTTGGATGCAGAACCTGGACCAAAGGTGGTAGTATTTCCATATTCATGAAGGCTACACACACCACCAGAGTGGTAGATGAACATTATTCATTACAGATCCTGCAGGTGTAGCTAAAATTGGGTAAGACAGTGGTTCAGGTTGTAGCCTGCTATAGGTCTCCAAACATGTCCCATAACTAAGACTCCATGACCCTAAACACCCTGGAGAATATTAGTGCCCAACCTAACACTCTCATACTGGTTGACGTCAACTACCCCACCATTAACTGGGAAAGGTACTCATGTACCGATGCACATGCCCATCACATCGACCTGGTCCTTGCTAACATGGACAACTGTTGCTGTACACCAATAGTCAACTCCTCCCCTGTTATATCTGAACACAAATTAATCACCTTTGGAAATCCACAGGTCTCCCACCCACCCCCCACCCCATACAGGTAACCACCATGAAAAGCCTTTCCAAAGTTAACTATGGCCTCCTAAAAACAGAGGTGGCTAACCTCACAGCAGACATGCAAATGGAGACTAGTTGCATTACTGCTGAATCAAACAACAATGCACTATGAACACGTACACAAATGCATAGATACCACCATACCCAATAGAACCAGGAACCACACCTTCAAAAAAAGGAAGCCAATCTGGTGGCCCCCGGCCATAAAGAAACTGTACAACAGAAGGAGAGAACTGATATGGAACAAGGTAAAGTCCCAAGAGTGGAAAAAAACTCTTATCAGCCTCAATTAAAAGTTGAGATCCCTCATCAAATACTACAAAAGTTAGCTGTGAAATTAGAATTGGAGCACATAGTAAAGACAACCACAAGGCCTCATACAGTTATGAAAAGAATCTCCATGGCAATACCAAGATTTGCTCTGAGCTACTAGACAATGATACCCCCTAGACTGAGCCAACAAATATTGCCAATATACGGGATGACATATTGAGTGCAAACTTTACCCCTCTCACCCCCCCAAAGGACCAATCACAATACCAGTACACTGCCAGGCACCCAGTATTACTGCTGCACAGGTTAAAACACTACTGCCCAAGTCCAAATATACAGCTTCTATGGGACCTGACAATATCCCTGACGGTGTTCTACATGAACTACAGAGTGACCTGGCACCTCACCTGTGTGCCCTGTTCAAGCAAAGCCTCACCTCAGGCTTTGTCCCTACTGAATTGTGCACTGCTACAATCATCACGCTCCACAAATGATGTGCGACTACAGACCCTGGGAAATATCAACCCAACTGCCTGACAAGTCTATTATGCAAAGCTATGGAATGTTTCATCATGCACCTAATAAACAGGGATATGGGAATCTGCAGATTCAGGATCCCACACAGTTTACATTTGCGAAGGGTAGGTCATACCTGCTCAATCAACCTGGTCAACTTCTTGGAGTCAGTCACCTTAGCTGTGGATGAAGGCAAGGTGGCACATACAGCCTACCCTGATTTGGCTAAAGCCTTTGATAGCATTTGATAACATTCCCCACTCAGGAATCATGCAAGCACTCACTAAGCTAGGCATCAACCCCTATATCACTAGGTGGGTTGCAAACTGGGTCACAGATAAAACTCGCAGTGTGGAAATAGCTGACTCCAAGTCAGACTGCTGAGCAGTCATAAGTGGAATCCCACATGGTTCTTTCCTGGGTCCTCTCATGTTTGGTATCAACTTCTCTGAAGTCCATGCCGACATGAAGGGACTCTGGCTGACAACGTTTGCAGACAATTGCAAGTTGAGAACTATTATTAACTACCCAATTGATGTTAGCATCCTACTGAAAGGCCTCACTGAGACCAGTGACTGGTGGCAGAGCCATGGCCTTAAGCTCAATGTCAGAATATGTGATGTCATGGAGAAAACCCTTTTCCCATGAATTACGACATCAATGGTAGTCCCCTGAACAAAGAAGGTGTTATAAGAAATCTGGGTACACAGGTTGACAGCAATGTCTCTTGACCACCACATTGCCACTGTGGTCACAAAGTCTTTCTATGTGGCACATCTCAATACTAAGCATTAGCATCCAGAAAGGAAGAGGTCATTGTCCCCCTGTACTCTTCCTGACAGAGTGACACAGTTTGTTTCAGCATACATATTCTGATGGATGTGAGGTAGGTAAATGAAATGTATGTCCTCATTTTCTAACAGTCATAGCATTACAGTGATTTTCCAGAGGAATTATAATAATCTGTAAAACAGACCAGAAATATGAGCAATAAACCTGGATATCCTGAAAAAATCCAGCCAGTTAACAGGTATGCTCAGAACCCCTTTCTGCAATGAATCTGGACCAAGACTTACAAACTGGCGGGTGGAAGCCATGAAAATGGGGCTGTATCTGAAGTAATGGCATAGATAAGCTAACACAGTTGTTGTACTAACACCCTCCTGTGTATTCTAACATATATTGAGTGAAATAGCACAAATAATTGAACTAGGAAATCTGCTATGGGTAATTACACATGTATTTGCAAATATATCAGGCACTACAGGGATGTAACAGCACTGACAAACAGACACCAGTATGAAAGTGCATACCCACAACCAATATCACTACAGTCGTAGTCACATACCGGTAAGTCAAGTGAACAGTAGAGTATGTGGACTGTGTGAACAAATACATCATTGTTTGCCACCCACACACTAGCCCTACATATACAGTCCCAAGTCTCAGTGTAGTCTGAATCCTGACCTTGGTACAGGACATGTCTCAGTCTGGCCCTACAAACACATACAGCCAACAGATCAGCAGAAAATGGAGCAGCATGCACAGTCAGATAAAGAAGGAGCCATAACACTTACATCCACCCCTCTCCATACACAGCCCAAATAACATGTATGCATGAAATGTGTACACAACCATGACAGTCTGTTAACAATGGCCAGACATACACAGGCCTCTCTCATGTACAGTTCACCTCAGAATGTACAGGCTCAGGACTCATATCTATGGCCTCTTCCCTGATAGTCTGTGGGTCTACTACATCACTGGGATGGTAGCAGGAATGAAGTCAAGAAATAATGATAATAAATACGTCTGTGCCTCAATGACATCTGGACAAAGCCTGACATCATTTGGGGACAGAGGCACAAACACATGTGTAGATTGGACATATTGCTGTCATACATTGAGACAGTTGCAGATGTTACTGGGTTTGTTGTAACATCCTTTATAAGAAATATGGACATCGGTAATACCATTATATATGAGTATTTACTGACTGCATTCCCCAGAGTCCACAACTGATTTACCAAGGACACCAACTGTCTGGGAGCAGACAAAACATAACAGTCAAACATGTGGCCATTCTGTGGACAGCTTGCCAGTGGAGAGGTATGTCAGAGACATATCACTGTGAGTCATGAAGTCACTCACTAAATGCATGTCCACACAGACCCTGTCAATCTATCAACCCCACCATGTGTATAACAGCACTGATGACATAGAATCTATTCACAAATCCCCCATGTTGTTTGGCTGTCTCCACATGTTCTGTCCTGTGACGTATTGCCACCTACTGTATGTAAATCTGTAGCCCACGACCTCTGCAATGTCCCTCACACAGGCAAGGAAAAGGGGCAAAGCCCACATTAAGGAATGACCCATATGTCAGAACTAGCAGCAGTGTCCTGACCCACAGCACAATACTGTGTGGGCACCTACACAGTGGTATGGCCTTAGCAATACCTGACATCTGCGCATCTGTACAGAGGACAGACAGAAAGTAGATAGCCAACAGGTTATGCATTAGGATGAAGGTTTGAAAGACAGAAGTCTGAAACTGAAAGTTATGCCGTTATTACATGACAGCAGTCCTCAATGACATGCCCAGAAAACATAGTAGTCTACAGTTTATATCAAAATATCAGATCAATATCCAATAGGAGATGCATAACAACATGCAGCTCAAACACCAAGAACAAGATAGTCAGTACTCAGAGTCCCAGCTTTGCAAGCAGGGGTGTATGGTTCTAGTACTAAAATCTGCAATATACTTTTACTTGGAAAAGCACTGTTAAAAGTACTAATGTAATGATACCATATGTGTTAAACTATTTTTGTCAACCAGTGCACTGTAACTGGTGTAACATGCAAGTGTGACTGCACATAACCTGGGATACTATCCATGTATAAAACAAACACTAACAAAAAAGATGGTGGTACTACCCATGTATATCCAGGTGTTCCATACAGTATAGTTACACCCATTGCTACTGTAATGACAGCACATAGAAGCATGCTATGTACAGGAAATTAAATACACTTATTAAAGATGTAATTACCCTGCTATTTTATCAGACTGGAATGTGATCACTGGTTACCAAGGCTGAGCTATGCTTAGCAGGTTTAAACATTGCTTAAATGTAAATGCTAAGCAGATTTGTGCACTGGTAAGCAAAACCTACACGATGTAAGCACCTATTCATTTAACCATATTTTAGCCCCACTTACCGTCATGCAAACCCATGCAAACAATCTTAAAGCTGCTCAAAACTGCCTTAATCACTCTGTATCCAACAGTCCTTGCTCTGTCTAGCAACAAAATAAACAGCCCTTGCAGGTCTTGAACCCAGGGCCCTAGACACCATAGTCAAAGCAATTTCCCATATATATATATATGTATGTAGATATATATATATATATATATATATATATATATATATATATATATATATATATATATACACATATATATACACACACACACATACATATACATATATACATATAGGGTCTATAATCGACCGACAATCCCCAAAAACCCAAAATGTCGAACACACGGATCAGCGATTTTTTTCCCCAGGGAAAAAAAAATCGCTGGTCTGCAAAAAAAAAAAAAAAAAATCAAAACACAAAATAAAGTGGGGGGCTATGCCCCCCACACCCCCACTACTTAAATATACCAACTCCAAGATTGTATCACAGTGGAGGAAATGGCAAAATCCCGAAAATGACCCAGTGATTTTTTTTCCCTATGAAAAAAAATTGCTGTTCTGTGCTTTTGGTATTTTGCCATTTCGTATAATGACATTTGACTAAACAGCGTTCGCAGTTCATTGCATACGCTAAAATAATAGGGACCCTATATATATATATATATATATATATATATATATATATATATATATATATATATACAGAAAGAGAGGGATATATATATATATATATATATATATATATATATATATATATATATATATATATATATATATTTATATATATGCATGCATGTCCCAAAATGCCCATACAAACATATGCTGCTGACAGACCACCCATAACTGGAGCAGCTTGCACAGTCGGATACAAAAGGACCCATGCCCCCCCCCTCACAGTGCAAATAAATAAGTTAACAGTACACTGCTACAAAATCATGATAGACCATACACAGGGTTGGGAGGGTGGTCTAATGGTGAAGGTGTTTGCCTTACAAACACAAGGTGCAGGGTTTGAGTCTCACAAGGGATAATTGGCTAGGCTTAAAATGGTTCGCAAGGGCAGTTAGCTTAGTACTAACCTATGAACCTATGAACAATGGCCAGACATACAAAAACCTCTTAGCAGAACAACTACAATGACTGAACATAGCAAAGAGAAATACAACCAGCCAGTAATTCACACGTGTTTATTATACTCTGATGTCTTGGCCAAAGCCTTCAAGGAGTAAAACATTACGAGAAATACTTGCCTTAATCACAAGAAGCAATTAACACTTAATTACATAATTGAATACACAGCCTCCAATTACACTCCTCATTTAACTCCCTAAGTGATAAAGTACATAGCAATTGTCCTTTTATGAATGTTTCATCAAACTGAGGAACAGAACTTTTCCAAAACAATACCTTGGAACCCACTACTGTCCCCATGGTGAGATCTATTCAAATGTATGGATATAGAACTGTCATCTTTCTTATCATTAATATGGCTCACATGTTCTAACAGCATAGTTTTAAAACATGTTACTCTCCCCCACATAAAGTATGTTACAAGGGCATCTAAGAGCATTCTCTATACATCAACCTCCTGAATGTACAGACTTCAACATGTTTTCCAGCCTTTCCCCTCAGCAGGAATGACAGCACTAAATAATGATAGACCATTATACCTATCAACCTCCTACTGTATGACATCTGGACAAAGCCTGACATAATTGGTTGACAGAGGCCCAAATACATGGTCATACTTGAAATATTGCTGTTATATAATGAGAAAGTTGCTGGTATTACAGGGTTTGTTGCAACATATCTTTTCTGAGGGATATAAAGTCAGAAAAACAAATGGACGTTAGCATTTACAGATTACAGTCACCAGATTATGCTACTGATTTGCCAAAGACAACACCTCCCTGGGGAACAGACCAAACACAACAGACTAACTTGTGGCCATTATGTGGATAACCCTACAGTTGAGAGCTATGCAGAGACAGAATTTTGTCAGACTGAAAGCCATGCAGAAGTAGCATGTGCAGACAAACCCTGTTAAACTAGCAGTATTCCAAACATATAACAGCAATACTCACATTCTGCCCCTAAATCTTGAACCTTCTCTATATAGTTGGCTTGTCTCCACAAGTGTTGTTGTAAGAGGTAGTAGCTCCCTTAACTCCATAATGTCTTCCTCACAAGTAAGGGAAAGGCCCAATGCCCACATGGAGTACTCAATTATAGGAGTGTATTGCCATGACATTGGCTATTGGAAGAACTTCACTGCTGCTCTGCATGCAGTTAGCAAGTGGTGGACACCAATAGGTGCACAGGCCATCACCTGGTCATGAGCATCACCTACAAAAGCCATGCTGCCACATATTCAAACCAGCTCTATCTCTATAGTGCACAGAGAGAGAGAGAAAACAAATATAACATAAACCAGAAAAGAGAAGAAGAAAAATAAAAGGTAAATGGAACATGTAAGCATGTAATTGAATGTAGTACTTGGTCTGTAATAATGGGAAATATGATTTGGAGGAATTTATGTCCCAACAAAACTTGCTGTACTAATGTCCGGCTGAACAGCTGCTATGGCCATAGCATCTGGCTCTCTCTGCAGTGGGAAAGATCACAGACAGATTTTCTCATCATATTTTTTTGTCTGTTCCTCTTGAAATATGTGCTTTTCTGGCAAATAGCTGAGGACTGAAGTAACCAAGTAATGACAAACACTTGAGTTTAAGACTCCACATCCTTAAGAATATTCACAGTAATGCAAAATGCATCATTCTACAAACTTCCTAAGTTTGTAACAGGAATATTTAAAGTCCGTCCCTATTTTTCTCCCCATCATTTTAGGCTTTGTCCAGATTTGATGCTCTAAGAGGTTGCACAGTAGGATCACAGTTCAGGAGCCTGACCCACCATGGAAAGGACAGCTCACATATGACAACCACTGGGGTGTCTGTCAAACAGTTCTGAGTGTGCCACTACTAGGCCAGTTAATGGGATGTTGTGCATATTCATATGTTACTTGTGAATATGAGTATGATACATGTTTGTCTTGTAAAGCTAAGAGACCTATATAGGGCATTTGCATAGTAAAGTACTGTTGCAGATGTGTGTTGAACTGCATGTGATATATTGCATCAATAACAGTCAAGTGTTCTGCTGGACAATAAGCACATTTGTGACTGATATCTGTAGTCACATACACATATACCTGTGTTATGTCAGCCAAACCATTGCCAAGTCTGTGAGCAATGACAATGTAACATAATAGCCTACTTATGACTGTTGGACATCGTCCAGGTTATCACAGTGATGTCAAAGCCTACTATGCAATCAACTTACTAATGTATGGTGCAGCTATATTAATACAGTATCAATACTGATGTCCCTTTTGTCACCCATTTATGCGTGCCATTGTCCAGATGTACTGCTATAACAGGTTGAGAAGTATGCTTGAGCATCAAGACTGTAAATACAGTATGCCATACTAACATAAAACAGAAATGTATACCAGGTATCCCCTGAGCACATGTATGTATGCGTATGTTCAACTTGAAGGCACAAATCTAATCACATGGGTTTCAAGCAGTCAGGTACATAGGTTGTGCATGTTGCATATGTGCGTAATATCAGCATCATTGCATACAACAGACATAAATGTGTACAGCTACTGGTTGTTGCATTGCCCTGACACTGATATGGGTACTAGAGTAGGCATGATTATCAGGTAGTACTCAGAGAAGTGTCCAACTGTGTTATAACCCTCTGTCCATACCTACCACTAACAGTTATAACAACACCTATATACAGTGGATATCGCAAGTGTACACACCCCTGTTGGAATGCAAGGTTTGTGTGCTGTATAACAATGAGACCACAAAATCATTTCATAATGTTTCTCATCTTGAATGTGACCCCTAACCTGTACAATTCCATTGAAAAACAATCAAAGGTGTTTCTAGGAAGGTGAGCAACTATTGCCAAGTGAAGATGTGCCATGATGTTAGAGTCCAAACCAAGATGAAGGAATGCAGTAACCATCTCAAGAGGTGCATACACAACATATCATTTTAAGGGTGTGCACACTCATTCAATTGGCTTATTGTACTGATTATTATTTCCATATTTTCACAGACCAGATTGTTATGTTTTCAATTAAATTGTACAGGCTATAGGTCACATTAAAGGTGGGAATTGTTTTGAAATGAGTTATTGTGGTGTCATGTTTCAATTGCACAAATACCTGGCATTGTAACAGGGGTATGTACCATTTATATCCACTGTAGCTATATGGACTCAGCAGTACCTGTCCTGACCTGTATAACCACCCTACACCAAGGTAGAGTAATCCCCTTTGGTGGACAGCAGCAATACACAAACCACATAATAGGTTGCTATATTGGCTGTACAGGGACACATAGGTGCAGGCAACAACTTGGAAGCAAGTCCACCTCTATCTGAGCAAGCATGTAAGTTCACAGGTGACTTCCTGTAAGGCTGACTATGACTACAAATCAGACATATCCACACCACCAAGGACAATTGCAACAGTGTCTCCACATATGGTGTTATTCTCAGAGGAAACAACACAATTCGCCCTGTACTGGAGGTAGAGAACACCTCATACACACATGCCATTGATATAGGTAACCTGCATCAGACAGGTTAGGTGGGAACATTGCCTCCCTGTCCACCCTAGTTGTATAGGGGAATATGCTCATCAACCACACTCCTCCCCTCAGCAATAATGAACTTGTACATATTGCCTGCTGATGGCAACAATGGCAAATTTCCATGGTGCATAATAACATCACTGTCTGCCTCCTACATGAACTCAGGCATGTGCTCACAGCTCCATCACACACCACAAACACAAACCTGCCACCATCCACACACTATCCACATGGAAGATGGCCACTGTCAACACTCTACACAGAAATTAATGGAGAATAGAGGATTATGCAATTAAGTGTCCAACATCGGGGGAAATAAGATAGCGAAAAGCAACTACTAGCTGAATATTTCTGCAAAAATCAAAACGGAGGCATGACATCCCAAAGTAAATCATGTATTATACTCCTTAGGCATGCCAATTGTCAAATATATGGCCATTGTCATGGAAAAGTGTTGCAAAATTATAAAGATAAAAGTTTATTTTTTTGGCCAATTTCAGCCATTTAAGCATAAGGCAGTGGCATGCAAATGGTATTGTGCCGAAAAAATAATGTGAAAGGGTAATTTTAAGTGAAATCTGCATTTTGCCATTATAGTCTATGGCATGCAGAATCAAAACAATAACAGATAACACTGGTTGCTAAGGAGGAAGGTTGTGGTGTAGTGGTGTAACCAGGGACTAAGGCAGTGGAGTATGCAAATGAGTAAATTTTACTGAATAACTAAATGGGAGACCATTCTTTGGCTGCACCTAACCGTGTAGGAGCTATAAAGCAGTGGTGTAAGCAGGAGAAGCATCTGACATGAAAAGGGGGGTGTGTCATGCTTGGTGTAAGCACACTGGAGCTCCACGGCTCACATTTGAGCTTAGCTAAGCAAGGGGGTGTGTCTGATGCTGTATTGACTTATTCTATGAAATGAAGAGCGTATTCGTGTCCAGGGGAGAGCCATTTCTGCTTAAAAGTGTTTATTGTAGCTAAACGGGTTTGTGTGGCATGCACAGATTTTAAAACAAAAAAAAATGGAAATAGCAGGACTGTTTACATTTGGGCACCAGGTTAGCGTGGTGCACCTCGGGGCTTAAAAGGGGTAGAAATGGGAAGGGAAAAAATGGAAATAGCAGAAGAAAATCAATCAAGTACAAATACAATAGCAAGCAGGTGGAATGTATCATAGCCAGCCAATTATACAGGCAGCATCTACAGCACAACAGTATAAACTGTGCAAACAACTTACAGACTGGTTTTCCCACAAACCTTGCACCATTGGTGTACACATGTGGGGGAATTTTAACTAAAAAACTGTTAGGGGCTGCCTTTGCTTTGATCTATCAATATGTGCTAGAGGCAGAGGGGGGTGAGGAAGATAATGCTGACAACCACCCCAGACTGAGGAGGAGGAGAAGAGTGTTCAGATCCAGGGTAACTTACCAGTGGCTACATGATCTGGAGACAGTAGAGCACTACAGGGTGGATAGAGACATACTTTAGCAAATCATCGAGCTGTGCCAGCCTCAACTCAGACCCAGAACCAACAGAGGGGAAACCATCCCAGTGGATACTAAGATATGGTTAGCCTTAAGAATTCTAGCTACAGGTATTTCCAAAGACCTACTGGGGACATGATGGAGATCTCACAGGCATCTGCATCCAGGGTACTCCACCAGTTCCTGAATGCCATGCTACAACATGCCGGTGAGCACATTTACTTCCCTAACACTAGTGAGGAGAGGACCAGCAATATGCATCTCTTCCACCATGTATCAGACTACCAGGAGGTACCAGGTTTGATAGACTGCACGCACATCCACATCAAAGCACCACCTGGTGAACAGTGTAGGGTCTACATAAACTGCAATGGCTTCCCATCCATCAACTGCCAGGTCGTGTGCAATGCCCAGGGCATTATCATGAATGTGTGTGCTGGCAGCTCTGGAAGCTATCACGACTCCCACATCTGACATTCGTCACAGCTGTACCAGGCATTTGCAAGTGGGGACATCCACTATGGCCATCTGGTAAGGGATGCTGGCTATGCACTGGAGCCGTGGATGATGACACCCATCAGAAATGCACACACACCCAATCAAGAATGCCGTAATAAGGCACATGCACAAACTAGGATCATTATAGAGCATGTGTTTGGGATGATCAAACCATTGTTCCACTGTCTTGACATATCTGGTGGAGCCTTGCAGTACTATCCAGCCATATGTGCACACATGTTCATAGTATGTGCCATGCTACACAATATGATCCTGCAGAAACAGCTGCAGCAGGAACAGCATGGGGAAGGCTGACAGCCCCCCACCATTGCCAAGGTCCCCACAGACACAGAGGGACTTGGAGGAGGAAGCCCCTGAGCCTGCTCCTGTAGGCAGATGGAGGTGTGCCCAGTATGCCCAGGCCTTGGCAAAGAGGCACTGCATAGCACACACAATGACACTGTAGTGACCCAGGGACTGACACCTCTCTCTGACTCACACACACAGAAAATGGATGCCACACACATCACACTACCTGTAGCTTACCCTGTATAGGCAGTGTTCTACTGTGTGCATCTGATAGAGTCAGCCCTCACCCACCATCCCTACAACTACCACAGGCACAAGGTAAGCCAGTCTTCCAAACAATAAATGAATGGAGTAGTATGTTCTGGTAGCATATCTATGGTATTAATGCATGCATGCAAGGGGATGGGGTGGCTTACTGTGGTAGCAGCAGACAACTGACAGCTATGTGGGACACCAGGAAATGTCTGCCCAATACTGGCTTCCCCACACTCTGCAGTATTATCCAAGGTGACAAATCCCACTGCAGTATATGCGGGGGACCAACTAAGGGGGGTTATAGGTCACATGCATGGATGTCAATGTGGGGATCCCATACTCACCCCTCAGACTCACCCAGCAAGTTAGCCATAGAAAAGCATAAAGGAATGTCTGGCAAAGGCCCACAAATGGAAACAATGATGGAACACCTCCCTACAGACTTACACAGTGATATTACAGCAGGCCTTGCAGTTGCAGTAAGGCTCTGAATGGTAAGAAGTCTGAAACTCAATTGTATGCCATTAAAATCTAACCTGAGGTCTCTAGTGATATGCCTCTATTCTCCAAGACAGGGCACAATACTATGCTAAATGGAACCAAAATGTAAAGCCAATATCAGCACAGTATGTGCAAATGTGTACTGTTGACAGGTGTGTCCTCCTCCCACACCCATATTCCCATAGAAATGCAGTAACATGTAAGTTTGTAGGGTAATAGCAGCAGAGCACACATTGCCAGGGCTGTCCCAATCAACAGGATAACTTGTTGCATGTCCACAATATGCAGGGGTCAGTGATTTATGTATATGTGTGGGAAATACTGTCAAGATGTGGCCAGCACTTACTCCTGGCTTTTGTGTCTTAGTGGCCTAGGTACAGTACTGTGGTAGACAGGGCCATGTTCCAAGAATCGCAGTGCCAACTATTTCGCATGTCAGCTACACCTACAGTGGGAGTTATACACACTGTCCAGATGTCAATATCCATT
>NC_056733.1:482652123-482669623 GCF_019279795.1 Protopterus annectens | reverse complement strand
CTTATGCAAACCCATGCAAACCTACTTACAACTGCTTAAAAGTACCTTAATCACTCTGTATCTAATGGCCCTTGTTCCACCTAGCAATAAATTAAACAGCCTTGCATGTCTTGAACCCAGGAGCCTATACACTATAGTCACAGTAGTTAACCACCAAGCCATCACAGCAGTATATAAGAATGAGGTATAACCAAACAAGTCCTCACTATAGTAAAATCAAACTGAACATGTGAAAGGAATCAGTATACAATTAAATGTTCTATAGCCCACTACATAACAGAAATATGTGAACTGGCGTACTGAAGTACGCCCAAATGTGAGGTATAAATGTAATAGAGTGTTGAAATCCATTACTAAACACTAGGACCCTATACAGTGTACGTACACATGAATCATGGATACCAGACATATATATATATAAGATGTAATGAATAATAAATCAATGCCAAAAAGTAAATATAATGCAAAGTCAAATTTAAGCAATGCTAAGCGTTGCACAGGCCAGCTTAGGAGGTGTAAGCAATGTTTAGGCCAGTTAACTCAATGTGGCCAGTGGTGTACCCCTTTAAACAATGCCAACCTTAGGTAAGCAGGTTTGCCCATAGCCAAGCCTTTTCAAAACTGGCCAATCACGGCAAAGTGTGGGAATTTGGCCCTACTTAAACCCAACAGGTGGGAATACATCTCATAACTGATTGTAGCTTCCCCTTGCTGGCACCATGGCAGAAAGGGGAGAGGGAGTGCACTTCTGGGCACAGAGCTGGGGCATCCAGGAGTCCAGAGTCATGGCAGGACTCCTTGTCAAAGACCATGAGCAGAGACTGCTGCAGGCCAGCACCAGGGTTCCCAATATAAGGCGGAAGCCTGCGACAGTCTCGCCCGTGACCTCACCAGTGCCAGTGGCATACCCACGAACTAGTGAGCAGGTCAGGCATCACTATGGCAACCTGAAGTGGTGTAAGGGGGACCTCTTGAAGCAGTGGATCCAATAGGCTAGGATGGCAGGGGCTGTCCCAGCTGTGTGTAAGTATCACTCCACTACATGTGTAATAATTGCCAACTCATGTATATTATGGATAGGTATGGCTAAATATTCCTCTTATGTCCTTCACAGCAGCAAGTGAGCAGGCCGCGAAGCAGAAAGCTCATGGCTGTTGCCTGGAGAGGTTGTGACGCGAGGCAGGTCAGTAATACTCTTGCATGTACTGTCATAGAAAATGAATCTAAAAGCATTAGTAAGGTAATTACCAGTATAAAACCTGTATTGTTTAAGGAAAGTACAGCATACACCAAAAGGAAAAAAACTAAGGGTAATGCTGCTCAATGCCAGAAGTCTAAATCTCAAAATGCACGCACTCGAGGCCCTTCTCAGTATGGAGAACATCGATGTCTGTGCTGTGACAGAAACCTGGTTCAAGGCTCCTGAGAGCACCCCAGCACTATCAGGTTTTACCTCATATCATGCGTTCCGGCCCCAAAATCCGGACAATACCAAGAAAGGAGGGGGGTATCCATATTCATCAAGGACACCCACACCTTAAGACTGGTGGCAATGCACGATGCATCGGAGACCATCCAGGTGCAATTAACCATAGGCAAGACTGCTCTGCAAATTGTAGCATGTTACAGGCCACCCTCACAAACTCAGGAACCTCACATGGGCTTCCTGAAAACACTGGAGGGGATAAATGTATCACCAAACACCATCATATTAGGTGACTTCAATTACCCTAATATAGACTGGGAACACTACTCAAGCCCAAACACCCTAGCCCAAAAGTTCCTGGAATTCATAAACTCAAATGCCATGGAACAACTAGTCACCATCCCCACAAGAGGAGAAAACATACTTGATCTCATCATCATGAACATGGGAGTACAATGTTCAACACCGGAAGTATCCCCCTCACTGGTGAGATCAGATCACAAACTAATCTCGCTGGAGGTCCTCATCCCACCCCCACCTGAAATAAAAAAGACCACAGTAAAGAACTTCTCGAAAGCCGACTTCACACTTCTAAAGACTAGTGTGGTCTCCTTTAAGGCCCCGAGCAGTGGAAAACAGTACTCAAGCCGCTGAATCACTTACAAATGCCTTCTACCAGCACCTGCAGGACTGCATGGATAAGGCAATCCCAAGCAAAACAAAGACTCTTTGTACCAAAGGCAAGCGTCAGTCTGGTGGACCCCAGCCATAAACAAACTCTACAACAAAAGGAGGAAGCTACTACAAGATAGAGCAAAATCCTTAAAAGGTAAGACACCTTTGATCACTATAAGTAAAAACTAAGAGCTCTCATAAAATCATCCAAAGCAAATTTTGAGAAAAAATAGCTAAAGACTCAAAAGACAATCATAAGGCCTTCTTTAGCTATGTTAGAAACCTGGGAGGAAACTCCCAGATATGCTCAGAACTAGTTCAAAATGATGTGAAGATTACTGATCCTACAGACATTGCCAACATACTGGCTGACAGGTTCAGTGCAAACTTCTCCCCTCCCCAAAGGAGAGATATCTATACCAAATGATTGCAGCCCCCAAACATCTCTAGCCCAAGTGAGAACTGAACTCTCCAAAGGAGAAAACACAGGATCCGTGGGAGGTGATGGTGTCCCTGGCTGTGTGCTCCACGAACTCAACGAGGAATTAAACCCACAGCTAGGACATCTGTTTAATCATAGTCTCACCTCTGGATACGCACTCCAGGAGTGGCACTGCAACTGTGGTCCCACTTCACAAAGGCGGTGCCTCCATCGATCCTGGAAATTACCGGCCCATTAGCTTGACAAGCCTTATCTGCAAAGCCATGGAGAGGATCATAATGGACCTCATAAATAAAGACATAGGGAAATTGCAGACTTTGGATCCAACCCAGTTTGGCTTTGTCAAAGGCAGATCATGCCTTTTAAACTTGGTTGACTTTTTGAAACAGTCACCAAAGCCATTGATGAGGAAAGGCAGTCCATACAGCCTACCTCGATCTGGCGAAGGCCTTCGATACAATACCCCACTCGGGTATCATTGAAAAACTCATCAGCTTAAATGTCAACCCATACATCACAAGATGGGTTGCAAACTGGCTGAGTGACAGAACCCACAGGGTCAGAGTTGCTGGCGCCATGTCAGACTCAAAGCCTGTCACAAGTGGTGTCCCACAGCGCGCAGGCCTGGGCTCACTCTCGTTTGGCGTCTACTTGAGCCAAGTACAAGCAAACACAGGAGGGTTATGGCTGACAAAGTTTGCAGATGACTGCAAACTGGGCCATAGTCGAAAACACATCTGACACAGATATCCTTCAGAAGGGTCTCACAGAGATGGATAGCTGGTGCCAGAGCCATGGCCTAAAGTTAAATGCCAAAAAATGCATAGTCATACCCTTCGGGAAAACAAGGTTACCCCTAGCTACCATATAGGTGGCAATCCACTGAGCACAGAAGTTATCAGGGACCTGGGGACCCAGGTTGACAGTAGCCTGTCATTCGACACCCATGTAGCTAAAGTAGTTAGGAAGACCTTCTACATTGCCCACCTTATCATGAAGGGATTCACATCTAGATCAAGGGAGGTCATAGTCTCCCTGTACTCATCACTCATCAGACCAATGATTGAGTACAATGCCCCATTCGGAATGTATCTGACCTGACACTTGCAGCAGCTGGAGAGGCCACAAAAGTTCCTCACCAAAAGGATAAAGGGTCTCAAAAATCTGTCCTATGCTGCCCGACTGAAAGAACTCCAGCTCTATTCAGTCGCACCGCTTGCTCAGAGGTGACCCTTGCCTGACATACAAGGCCATGCCAAACCCAGATTTGATGAATATGCTCCACCTCAAAAATCTAGATCCGTCAGAGCCACAAGGGGAGACTTAAACCTCGACACTATTAATAGGACGTGCTGGAGGGATAGATTCATCACCCAAAGACTCCCTATGCTGTGGAACAAAATCCCGGTATATGTGAGGCAGAGCACCTCGCTGGCCTTGTTCAAGAGAAATCTTGACCAATGGATGGGAGATCGCAGATATACCCCAGGGATTACCTCAGTGTCACTGCTCGACAGAGGCACAGCAAAATAATGGGTATAGTTCCCCATACTAAAGGGGTGGCGTAAGCCACAAAACTATGGGCTAGGCTTGTAAATGCCCTCGGGCAGATAGCCTAGTATGAACCTATGAACCTATGAACACCGGGGAATACGGCAGGCAGAGTCTCATATAGTCTGTATGTAAATGAAAGCATAATAGCCTGACAGTAAAGGTCTAACTGCTGGACTGCATGTGTATACTCTGGTATCATATGGTAATGTAGATTTGCAATCACTTAATAGTACTGTTGTATTAAGCACTGTTACCCACACTGTGCAATATAAATAAAATGTGTATGAATGTCTGTATATGATTTGTGTAATCCCCAGAGGTCATTTAGTATAACTGAGAGACACATAGATAGAAAACAGTAAAAAGGCAGACAACAAAATCCAAATAGCACACGCAACTGAGACATGAACTGTTGTATTTTTAGCACACGCAGCTATGGTTCGAATCCTAGCAGTGGTAGTAGTCTACATACAGAATCATACCCCACAACTGTACAGATATGTCCAGAATGTCCAGTAAAATGGCCCATATCTGCTGCCTGTCACCCTGCCCCTCTGGGAAATCAGTAGGATGATCCCAGATGTATAGGCAGCAAACAGGAAAAACAACCAGTTGACACATATATATGAGAACAAAGCTGGCACACTAGCAACTCCCCAAATTCTTATGAGAGTAATAAGCCACATATGTCCCATTTACACCCCCATGTTGTCAAGCTGTTACCAGAGTGTTTACAGTAACAGAGTGAGATGTATGTGCACAATAGTAATGTGGAATCTGGTACTGTGTGTGGCAACATTCAGGTAGTGCTAACAAACATTGCTCCCACAGGTCTGCCAGATATGAACACTGTGCCCAGAAATAAAAGAATGATACCATGTACTGGTACTGGTTACTTTGGTATTGTATGGCATTGTGACTGATGCAGTTGCTCTGAATAATAAGGTATTGCGCATCACTGTCACCCACACTGTCCTACAAAATATAACGGTCTAGGAAATCCTGCATAAGAGTGTTGTAATACAAGGACAGAATGTAAAACCACAGGAGAATTATAAGACAGAAAGCAGATATGAGATATACAGTAATATCTATATAGGACACACAACTGTGATGGACAGTGTTTTAGTTTTAGCAGACACAGCCATGGTCTGAATCCTGGGAGTGGAAGTATGCTGAATACAGAATCATACCCCACAACTGTATAGATCAGACCAGAATGTCCAGTATATGGGCCCATATCGGCTGCCTGTCACCCTGTCCCCTGGGAAGTCAGTGGAATGATCCCAGATATTTAGGCAGTAAACAGGGAATACAACTGATTGTCACACATCTATGAGAACAAACCTGTCACTCTAGCAACTCCCAAAACTATGAGAGTAATAAGCCAAGTATGTCCTATCTACACCCCCATGTTGTCAAGCTGTGACCAGAGTGTGTACAGTAACAGAGTGAGATGTATGTGCATAATACTAATGTGTAATCTGGTACTTTGTGTGGCAAATTTCAGGTAGTGCTAACAAACATTGCTCCCATAGGTATGTTGGATACGAACACTGTGTGGAGAAATAAAAAGCTTGATACCCTGTACTGGTATTGTTTACTCTGGTATTGTATGGAATTGTGAGTGTTGCAGTTGCTCTGAATAATAAGGTATCACTGATCACTGTCACCCACACTGTGCTACATTATATAACTGTGTAGGAAAGCCTGTATAAGAGTGTTGTAAGTCACTAAAGGTTGAAGAGGGCAATAGTCTAGATATGTCCCGGTTCACCTGCATGTGGTCAAGACATGGCCGGAGTCTGTGCAGAAAGAGATGGACAGGTATGTGCACAACATCAACCTAGAATCTGGGAGTATGTGTAGAAACAGTTAGTTAGTGTTAACATTTCCTCCACAGGTATACCAGGCAAGAGGTGTATACTGCAGGTAAAACCAGTTCATCTATAAAGATGGCAACAGCCATATCACTGTCCAAACTAAGGCAATAGGGTAGTATAGTAATACTTGTAAGGTACAAATAACAGCACTGATTAGGAAAGTAATGTGAACTACAGGAAGATACTAGTTGTTAATTGACATCTTTCGCTCCCCCCACCATATCTCCAACAATAAACTAAATACCCACATCAACTGGTATGGGATGACTTCACTGTTCTGTAGGGACATATGTCCTGTTGGTTGATAATTATTTAAATCTGTTTCCATGCATGTGCTATGTTGAAATACTCCAACATTGGTGGCATGGTGCCATCAATGTACCTGCATGCTGTTGTTATTACCACTGTGGTCCCATATATGCATGTGTTCCATTTGCTATGCAGCTGTTCTGTATCTGGTATCTGGGTTAATGGGAATATCTATGCATGCTGTTATACCTAACCCTGGAATGTGTTGACTATTACTAACTCACATATGTTGATACACCATAAACGCTATAACATGTACAGGAATGCAGGTCCCAGCAGACCTACCTGGCTCACCTCAGCTGGCCATGGCACTGGACACCAGCACATCTGGGGCCCAACCCGGGACCTCCTTATCTGTTGGTCCTGCACCACCATTGGGTGGAACCACCTCAGGGGATGGGGTTCACCCCCCCGGGCGTGGGCGCAGACAGGAGGCTGTCACCCGACACCAGGTCTGGGTCGTGGTGCTTAGAGAGCTTGATCAGCAGTTTGGAGATCTTCTGCTCCAGCTCAGGGGCCATGTGTCGCAACTAGAGGGTCGGCCTGGCTCTCCGACTCAGCCCTCAACACAGTCACCTTTGGAGCCATGAAGGTGCAGTGGTGACTGCCCATGGGTGGGATCTCAGTCCCACTGTTTCCACTAGGAGGATCATGGGCTTCCGATTTCCTAACTCCCCTCCCCATCAAGGTGTTTACCCCCCACATGTCATATACCGCCCCTGTATGCATCTTGTTTGTCTTGTCTGTTAACCTACCCAACCTACCTCCCCAAATATACCTAATATCCCTCCCCAACATCCCACTCTCACCTGAAAAAAAAAGGGCAATTTGTTCCCAAAAAAATATCGCCCCATACATAGCTGTCCATTTCACACACTGGACACATGTAACCTGGTCTAATTGGCATCACAACATATTAATGTTGTCCTCACCCCCCTCTCACAGGTTTGAGAGTCCAAATTTATCCCCAAAGTCAGTGGATATGCACAGCTGTTGCTGTAGAAGAAATGGGCAGCTATGAACCTTCCCTTCACCCTCCTGCACATCCCTAGCTGTTTTCCCTATGTTTTTCCTCTCTGTGCCCCTTTTTCACCACTTTCCTATGAACCCTTTTTTCTTTTCTTTTAAAGAAATTAGCAAGGGGGTAAGCAGGAGTAAACACTTTTAAGCGGCATAAAAGTGCCTTAATCACTCTGTATCCAACGGCCCTTGTTCTGCCCAGCAACAAAATAAACAGCCTCTGCAAGAGCTTGAACCCAGGACCCTGCACACTATAGAAAAAGTGATTTACCACTAAGCCACATCAGCTAAACATAACCCTGATGTTTTCAAAAACATATCATCCAGCACAGTCATTCAACAGTACAGGAAATGTATTTAAACATGTAGATGTATGTGTGTGTACATATATCAATATCTAAATAGAGATATACATATCTATATATGTAGATCTAGATATATATATATATATATATATATATAGAAATATATACATATATATATATATATATATATATAAACATACATACATACATATGCATACATCTATAGATATATATGTCTACATCTATATGTCTATATATATATATATATATATATATATATATATATATATATATATATATACATATATATATATATATATATATATATATATATATATATATATATATATATATATATAAGCATATATATATATATATATATATATATATATATATATATATATATATATATATATATATATATATATAGGTATATATAGGTATATACAGACATACATCTGTAGATAAAAATGGGAACATAACAAAAACATGTATGATCACATGCACCGTTAATGGGGTTGAGCGGGCCCAAACAACATATGTCTTGTACGTATAGGTATTCCCCCCCCACAGCCAACCACGTCTGCCCTGCAATACACTACCAACTGTTGCCGATCCCATAACCAGGACCTGACACACCATTGGCACAAGATGTTAACAGTACTCCATCCCACCTGTATGATGTCAGGCTGGTATCAGTAACATATCACGCAGTACAGTCTGGCTACCATAGTGAATGTACAATGTGGAAGCAATCAACATCCCTAGCATACATATACACAGACACATATATGCAGATACAGATATATATATATATATATATATATATATATATATATATATATATATATATACATACATATAAATAGATATATATGTAACTATACATACACACACACAGATATGTATAGGAAGATACATATGTAGAAGGTGCACACAATACAGAACAGCCACTATGCCTACAGTTACCACTCTTGCCATCTGGACACTGTATGAGCCACCCATACAAATGGCAATCATTGCCTGCAACATATACCCACAGAGAGGTCAAAGGATAACACCACACACAGGTTTGGATATGTGGGAAAGCTTTATTTGTGTACTATTACAGTTGTATATGCCATGTCATATAGCTGTTTAGACACCGACATCCATATAAACAGAGTAATGCAACTGTGAAGCAGTTATACTAATACAGTAGTCTGGAATGGTTTACATATGTTGCTGTCCACGCCGAGGCCTTCAAGTACTACAATAGTAAAGACTGACTGGGCCACAGGATACCAAACAGTAATGTAGATGTATAGTCCAGCAGCCCCTAGCTACACTCTGTACACATTCCCTAGGGGGTAAAGACCTCAGTTGACACAATGGGATGTATCTGTTACATAACAAGGCATAACTGACACCATCACAATCACAGTGACTAACAGAACAGTCTCTATGGCAGGAAGCAGTAGGCCTGCATTTACCCAAGGTAAATTGTATGGTAATGTACGTCCGGATACCTTAAGGTAGCTTACCCCTGCATACCCCCACATGTTGTAACAGCCTAGGTTAGTTATGGTGCATCCCCCCTAGACTCAATAATACAGGGCCATATACCACTGTTACATACACTGGCCTCTGGAGTGCATAAGGGAACACATGTATTGTGTAGGTGAAGCCCACACATACATGGACCCAACCCCACAGCATGTGTGGGGGACACAACAGCAGTGGACTGATGGCAGGAATGCCAGCATGACATACTCACAGCCCACTACATAACAACCCTTGACTGTATGTCATATGTACAAATCCTGGTATGTAGGTGGAGGACAGAGGCTGGAATACAGGCCCATATGTGTAAAACTGTTGTCATATACTAAGCAAGTCACTGGTGTTACAGGATAGTCTGCAATATACCCTTAGTCAGGAATATGAAGTTAGAAACAGAAATGAATGTAGCCATGTACTGATAGCACTCAACACACACACTGCCAGTGATACATCTGACATAAGACCTGTGTGGTGGACAGACAAAACATAATAGGCACACCTCTGGCCATCAAGAGGATAGGCCCACAGTTGAGAGTTATGCAGACAGACTGCATTCCAAGTTAAACTAGTATGTACACACAAACCCTGTAACACCGGTGCTATACAACGCATACAACAACACTACTCGCATACTATCTGTAGTTCTGGAACCTCTTACAAATATGTAGCTGGCCTGAGTGTGCAGGTTCTCCTGTAAGAGGTATTGCTACTTGCTGTCTGTAACACTGCTGCCCACACACAGGAAGGATGTCCATCATACAGGAAAGGTAAAGGGACCACCTCCACAAGATGTAGGGATTTATAGTAGTTGGTTACCATGACAGTGGCAATTGGAAGTAGTACACAGCATGCTGCATGCAGGTAGCAAGTGGAGGACACTGGTGCAGAGACCATCACCTGATCATGTGCATCACCTACAAATTCCATGCTGCAATCTATGCAGAGCAGCTCATTCCATTTACTGGAGAGAGACTAAGAGAGAGAGAGAGTGAGTATAAGGCACAGAAAAAAAAAGAAAACCATCCAGACGATTCTGCATTCCTAGAACAGGTGTGTGAATTATACATGTATGTAATTGACCTTAGTACTTGGTCCATAATAATGGGATAGATGATGTGGAATGATTTATATGTGCATTCAGGTGTTGTTGTTGTAATGATGTTCAGTTGAACAACTGCTAAGGACAATAGAATCCATCCCTGTGGGTAGTGGTCCATACCTGTCAACCGTGCACAGCAGCACTGACTGATAAGATGTAAGCCATCATAGTGCGTGTTGTGTAATGGGAAGTATGTATATTACATGGCCAATAGCTGGTGGTGGAAGTAATGCCACTATGATGTACACATGGGTTCCACAGCCCACCTCTTGTAGGATACCCAGGTTAACCTGTATTGTAGCATGCAGGAATGCCATAGGTGTGTAATAGGCTTACCTGCTATCTGGCCCTACATATACCCCCTAATGTCAGGCCGTGTCCATATGTGGCACCTGTCTGTGCTGTAGCAAGTCAGAATAGTGCAGCTTGCACAGAAAGGTGTTGTGAGATTGTGGACTTGATGTCTGAATGTACCCCACACATAGGTATCCATATGTGTGTATATATATATATATATATATATATATATATATATATATATATATATATATATATATATATATATATATATATATATATATATATATATATATATATATATATATATATATATATATATATATATATATATATATATATATATATATATATATATATATATATATATATATATATATATATATATATATATATATATATATATATATATATATATATATATATATCTATATACATATATATATACACAAATATACATGTATGCCTGATGCCCATGTGTAGACATATATATGAGCACATATGAAGATCACATATATCTACACACACACACACACACACACACACACACACATATATATATATATATATATATATATATATATATATATATATATACCTATATGCACATGTCTACATATATACAAACACACACACAAACATATATGTATGTAAATACATGTCCCCTATATTACTACCACAGTTCTGCATGCTATGTGTGAGGAAACAGCACACACAGCAATACACACATATATCTACAGCTGTCAGCGTGTGCAACATGGGCAGGTATGTCACATGTGAACCCCTTGTTGGGACCACATTGTCCTTGTCTGTGAAGTATGGAATGGGAATATGGCGATATATGGCAGGTATAGTTGTGGAGGTGGTCAGGGTTGGTAGATATAGAGGAGAGCCTACAGGGGGAGTATGTGACACATGCATTGGGTAAACACCCTGGATAGTGTATGTGGTCTGTGATGTGGATGCCCCATGGGCCCCAATATGGAGACAATGGGAACAAGCCTCCCACCCACTGCTACTCACAATAGCAGTCCATGTCCTGAATGTGCCTGGCCTGGAGGCTAAGCAGGAGGAGCATGTGGGCCCTGTGAATGTGTACTGGGTGCCTCAAGGTGATGTAGCACATCCCACATGTGTCTGTGGAGCCTGTTATGGAACAGACCCTGGACCTGACCTCAGGGGACAGGAACATGTCTGTGTGTGCCCCCAGGGGGGACAAAATCCCCTGGGTTGGTTCCACCTGATGGTATTGCTGCACCAGTACATGAGGAGGCCCCAGGGTTGGACGCACATGTGATGTGGCCTGGTAACATGGGCAGATGAGTTTGGAGAGGTGGTTCTGCTGGCCAATAGTATATATATATATATATATATATATATATATATATATATATATATATATATATATATATATATATATGCTATTGTGTCACTGTTATAGAACATATGTTGGTAGTAATAGCCTACACAATCCCAGAACATGTCCAACAGCAGGCATAGATAACAGAAATAACAGAGTATGTCAGATGTGCAGTACACACACAGCAAGCATACCATGGACATATATGGAACCATTGTGGCCCTGACAATGGCATGCCGGTGAATAGTCTGTAACAGCCCAGCAATGATAGTGTCCACACAGGGAACATGGCTACAAACACATTGCACAAAGCATGGTACAATACAATATCTGCCCCACTGGTAGGTATGCTGTAGTCATACTTGTTGAGTTGTGTGTACAGTTTGTTGTCGCTGATATGGTGGGGAGGTGACAGTGATGTGTGTTAAGAACTGCGGTAACCTTGCTGCATGACTTGCTCACACCTGTGTCCATCTTTATGTCTTTCAGGCACAATGTCTCATGGAAGGCTGCCAGCCTACACAGCAGCAGAAAATTAAATCTTGCTGAATGGACTCATACAGCACTATGTGACCTTGTTTGGCTGGGCTGCCCACTATCAGCAGGAGCAGACCACTCTGTGGAACGACCTAGTCCACAGGGTCAATGAGGTCAGACTGCACAACCGCAGTTATGAGCAGGTCCAGCATGATTGTTCTGACCTGCTTTGCAATGCCCGTTGGTGTGCTGCTGCAGTCCAGGGGATCACCTCAACACAGGGAGGGCTGTGCCATCCACCCCCTGACACATGTGGAGGAGCTCCTGGCAAGCCTCGTGGCACCTGCACATTCGGCCAGCCACCAACCACTGGAAACCTTTGTGGAGGTGGATGCCACACACACACACACGCACTGGCTGAGGAGCATGCAGGTAAGGCCACAGAGCACATCCATAGACCACTGTTGCATTTACACCCACATTGGTACAGGTAGCTCATGCATATCTGACATGTCATAGATATATTTTGTTGTTGCATAGTAGTGATAAACAGATGTCCATATGTGGTAATATTGTGGAAATGTACTGTTGATGTATTGTATTACTGCACCCACCCTGTAGCAATGCCACAATTGTGGTGACTGACTTTGCATCTCTCACCCTCTTATGTAGGTCCCTCTGGGATACCACCAAGACAGCAGCCTGTAGCTGGTGAGTACGCTTTATGTAGATGTTTGCCAATATACCGGGCATGTAATGGCAATGGTATATTCCATGCACACATCTAACACACCTACCCAGATTGCATGTTGTACATGTGCATGTATTGTTGCTGTGAAATGTACGGCATCACAGGGGTGACCATGATGGGGTATTGAAAGGGTATGTCAGATACCTGCATGATGACTAACATCCTGTCATTGCAGAATGTGTCCACAGGGAGTAACATAATGGTGGGAGACATGGCCTACAGTAGGGACATGTTTGAAACAACACCCATATACAGTGCAACACCAGTGTATATACCTGTAGGACAATGGCAACTGCTGCATAGATACACTATGGCATAAGGCATTACAGTAGTCCACATTATCAGCTGGGACTAGGCTGTAACATGTGGTGTTCAGTGTATAAGACACTGCAAAGTGACACACATGTCTAGGGCTTACTTGTCATGCATCTGCAAAAAGGCTGAAGGAGGGGGGAGGGGTGTCAGCATGACACACCAGTGCACTGCAGCAGGGATCCTAAGGATGTTAAGAATGCTGTATCTGCACATAGTCAGGTTCAGGACCTGTGACAGCCATAACCCTACCCCCACAGCAATAGTGACGGCAGTGTGTGCACACCATGGGATGTGCACATGAGTAGACCTTGCAATCATGCAGATTAGGGGGACATGTGTAGGGCATATTGAACATACATTGGCAAATGCAGATGGCCCATGCTGGTATACCCCTGCCAGGAGTAGTGACTGCTGTACTACACACAACAAGAGGTGTGACAAACTTTCATGATAAGTGTGTGCACACATATGCCCACATGGTGTGTATGCAGCGTGGTCAGCATCCGCACACCTAACACATTCAGTAGACACTACATGTGAAAGTACAGGACATATGTCACATATCGGGCTCATGTACCATTAAGATATGTGGTGATGTGGTCCCATGGCAAATCAAGGATGGGTGTGTCATATCAATAAGGGTGTGTACACCCCCCATAGCCACAATATGCTCAGATGGTTGTCAGTGTAAGAGTACTGGATTGGTCGTACATGGTCCGCTGATGTTGAGAGCTGTGAATCAGGCATCAGGCATTCACAAATTACATCTGTCCACATATCATCCCAGGTATATGTTGCTAGAAAACATAGGGGCTGTGAGCATTACAGCTGACATAACTGACACAGTAGTACACATTCAGCAATGGGCTGCACACCTGTGAGGTGTGGTGCACAGTACATGGCAGGATGCAGAACAGGTGCACAGCAATACTGTGGACATGGGTGCAGTGGTATCCAGGGGAAGGGGCTTCACCTAGTACCACAGCACATGCATGTATACTGTTGCTAGCATGGATTGACTATAGCTGCACTGCATGCTGTTGAGTACCATATGTTATGCATGTTGACAGAGGAGTAATAGGAGGACTGTGTGTACTATCATTGTGCAACCTCACCTGTATATGTGTGTGTCTGTGTGTGTGTGTGTGTGTGTGTGTGTGTGTGTGTGTGTGTGTGTGTGTGTGTGTGTGTGTGTGTGCACCCTGGTGGGTAGTTAGTTTGTCTGTAGGGTCACTCTGGTGAAGTGGAGGGAGGTTGATGCATGTAGGATCCGTGTGTGCATGTGTGTGTGTTTGTGTGGCTGGCCATGTATTCACATGAGTGATTGTGGGGTGTTCATGCAGCAGTACCTCCCTCTGGGATCATGCAGTACATGGACATGGACTGCCACATTACACACCAGGAATACTTGTCATATGTGTAATCATAGAACAGCTGATAGTATAATATGGTCTGTAGCATGGAATAGGTATTGAGAGGGGATGTAGACACCAGGTACACCCTTAATATCACATTCAGCAGAGAGGTCACCTACAACCCACATATGCAGCACTATAGATGGCATTGGGGAAGTACTAGTCAACACCAGGGAGTGTATCCAAATAGTACAGTTGTCACATGATAGGCTGATTGAGCAGCATATCTGGCATGCACTGACACACCGGTGCATGATATTATGGATAGAACATAGTAGCCCACACATATAGGGGCCATGCTCATGATGTCCAGACATACATAGGGTGAACACCGAATGACAGCAGTGAGGCCATCTAAAACCACTACACACAGGTCAGGCAGGTAATGTAGTAACAGTTCTTGTGTTGTGATCGCTTGAGTAGGCATTTAGAGGGCTGATATGTCAATGTGTGGTATCAATGTGTGTATGTTACCAAGTGTGATGCAGGATGGGGTACACATGCATGCACATATACATGAGACTGTCTGTAAAGTCACTGACAGGTAGGTATTATGGTGGTGTGCGCGTGTGTGTGTGTGTGTGTGTGTGTGTGTGTGTGTGTGTGTGTGTGTGTGTGTGTGTGTGTGTGTACTGTTAGGCAATGCTGTACAGGTTTTAAAGTGCATTAATTGTTTTACCCCACAGGTACCGAGGTGGGTCAGGGTCCCTCCTGCATGCAATCTGATGTTGGTGTCCATATAGACACCAAAGATGATGATAGTACTGTTGAGGCACAGGTGGGGTTGTCAGGGGCCGACACTGTGCCATCATTTGACATCCCCCTTTTAACCACCATAACCCCACACACAGTTTCAGTGCCTATACATACCCCATCACCAATGGCCATAGCGGAGGGACAGCTGGCATTTGGTGGCAGTGCACAGGAAAGTGTGGCAACCATGCCTACTGTGTCTGGTCGCAGCAGGCATATCCGGATGTCTGGCAGGTCACCACACAGGCAGATGTCCCAGGGTGCTTGTGGTAGGGCTGTTGGACATCATGCCCCTGGCAGAGGCAACATAGCTGGTACCAGCAGGCCCATGTTTCAGGCTGTCATGGCAGCACAGGCACATATGGAACATTACACTAGACAGGGCCTGAGGCTGCAGAGGGCTGCTCTCACATCTGTAAGTGACAACATAAGTGAACTGTCTGGTGCCATCTGTGCTTATACCAAGCTCATGGATAGATGTCATGGTGAGATGATGGCCTTCATCGCCCGTGGTATGTCTGTGCTTGAACATGTGGTGGGGGTGCGGTGACAGCTGCGTGGACATAGGCCAGCAACACCAACAGCTGGCAGTCAATGTGGATGTGCTAGGACATCAAGGAGGGGCTCCCATAGTGGCAGTACCAGTCCTGGCAGCGCGGGGGGGTTCTTTCCACACCACACCACAGCAGCCCATATGCACGTGGTCCTGGCCAGTCCCAGGAGGGACCTGGTACCAATGGACATTTGTCATTGGCAGGTGAGAGTAGCACATCAAGGCCTGTACCTGGACGTGCCCATGAAACCCCTGGCAGGCACAGTCCACATATCCGTGGCTGGAGGCAGTGAACTGCACACCCTGCCAGGTATGGTCTGCAGCTGTCCATAAGCACCTGTGTAGGGCAACCCCATACCTACACACACCACATCACCACTCCCAGCTCACCTCAGTACACCCCTCACCCACACACATGGTGTCAAATGTATGGCCCACCCTCAGTCTCTGGCAAACCAGCAACACACCCTGTGCATATGATACCTGTGCCACATCCCTGTCATCCATACCATCAATGCAGGGACAGGCTAATATGGTTCTGATGCACACGGCGACTGTACTACAGTGTACCACAGTACTGCAGTGTAACATGTTGTAAGGAGTAAAGTGTAATGCATATATGTCAGGTAGTGTAGCTGTCCAGCAATGATGCATTATAGCTGTTAGTAAGACTGGTTGATTGTGGTTTCTATAATGTTATCCATTTGTGTTGTAGGTGTACATGTGTCAGCATGACACAAGACACCACATGACACATCCAGCCTATAAAAAGACGTAAAGCAGTACATAATAATTTGATTGATTTTTTTTTATGTACTGCTTTACGTCTTTTTATAGGCTGGCTGTGTCATATGGTGTGTTGTCTGTTCAGACTATATAAAGTGAATACTTTTAATTCAAAATGTATTAAGTAACACTGAGGAAGGGACACTCTCGAAAGCTTTGTTTTCTGTTTTAGAAATAAAGTGAGTTTTCTATCTCATTCATTTTTGGATGACATGCAGAACATCCCCAGACATGTACAGTATGCTAATGGGGGATGTAATGGGCATATATGGACAATACGTAGTGTGATATACCTTCATATACACATTAACAGATACATAACATGCAGACATACATCCGAGAGACCAGGGCCTATTGATGCTAACTTGACCATGTGCCCAGTGTGTTACAGGTAGGCTGCACAAAGCACATGCATAACTGGCCTGGATTGTGGTATCAGTTACCTGTATGGTCGATGGTGACAGTGTAGTCGGTATGGAGAAGAGCTTAACAGAGTACATGTAATGTCCCATTCAGCAACAGCCACAACTGACTATGG
>NC_056733.1:482607123-482647123 GCF_019279795.1 Protopterus annectens | reverse complement strand
GTGTCAACACAGCCACACTCTCTCAGGGACCCACACACATTGACACACTTGGCAGGGTCAAAAATACAACTCCTCACTAGTTAGATTGCCACAGTACAGTACTGTGCAGGTATCACATGCACCACCACAGTACAGTACTGTGCAGGTATCACATGCACCACAGGGGTTATCCAGAGATTATATAGGCAAAGGGTATGTGGAGGTATCTGACAGCATGTTTCAGTATGCCAATGGGGGTTGTGGTGAGTGTCAATGTGGTTATAGGCATCATACACTACATACACACAGGCACAGGGTGCCATTACTAATATACATGGGTGCAGTGCTTCACAGGTGTGTAGTGGTTGACTGTGATGGGTATACCTTGGCATCAGACCACATGACAAAGTTCTGCAGTGTGGCTCAGGGGTGTAGTGTCTGGATTGACCCACACAGGTGGGTATTGTCTCCACCATCCTGTCACCTGGGTAACTATAGTGAGTGGTCATTGCTGTGCATTGCGTGCCATGTATGTGTTCCTTAGTCCATGACATGGATGGTGTCTGGGAGGTGCACACATCCAACATGCATATACAATGACATGTGTAACTGTACCTGGGGTGTCTGGCCCATGTTGTGTGCACAGATTGTTATCATCAGATGTGCCAGTCCTGGCCTCATGTGGCGGAAACTGGTAATGGACAGCAGGTTGACCCTGCACCTACATTGACAGCTTGATACAGGTATTCTCTGGTGTCAGTGGCATCTGCCCATACAGGACATGTGTTTAAGGCATGGTATGTCCTTTGTGGGTCACACTTGATGGCACCACAGGTGTTGCAGGTGTCCAGTGGGGAACATAGGGAAGGTGCACTGTCTGCATGTACATGCCTATTGGACTGATGGACAGGGTGCCATGCCCTCTGTAGCCCATTGCATTCACACCATGGTTACTATCAGTGGGCAATATGCAGGGTACTACCAACCTAGCAGTTGTTGCCTAGGCAAATGTGTGTATGTATGAGAAATGGGTTGAGAGTGTTCTCTGGGTAATGCAAGGGTTGCTAACTTTATTCGCCAGGCCTTGATGTCACATGTAGGGGTATGGAGTTGCACCCCAGCCTCTCGGCTATTTCACATCTGTTATCCCTGTAAGGTGGACATTGTGACATATACTAGGGCCAACATATAAGAAATTTGCAAAACCCGCTCCACAATGAATCCAGTTGTTACACCCTCACAGTTACATCCACACAGGATACAAATGACAAATACAAACACAGACAAACACACACACACACACACACACACACACACACACACACACACACACACACACACATGCACACACACACACACACACACACACACACACACACACACACACACACACACACTCACGCACACACCTGCCATGTCTGGGATTAGAACTCCTACCTAACTAGTTGATTACACTATAGCACTACACATTTATAGGACACGCCATGGAAATTACTGGAGTATTCCTTCCCCAAAGGTGTATTTCACAGTGAATGTCATCAGCAGGCTTGCCAAAGTAGGGCATTTGAATTGTAGTGAGTGTGACTAGCCTGAAAAGCATTGCTCCCTACACAGACATAGAAACACACACACAAACATCCACACCTGCCATGTGTGGGAATAGAACCCCTAATAGAGTTCTACATCACACTACAGCATTACGCTGTTGTGGGACACACCATGGGGATTACTGGAGTATTCCTTCCCCAAAGGTGTATTTCACATGCTGCCCATGACCCCACCCCTGCATTATTCTATCCTCTTCCATACATTATGCATACATTCTCTGATACTTTCCCTAAGGTTATCACCGCATCACATCTGTGTTTTGGTGTTGGTCCACAGTTCATGCACTGGGACATGGCGGACATGTTACTGTAGCTTATCCACATGGCCTTGCATATGGCTTATGTGGAGTGTCTTAGTTTATTTGGTTGTCCATGACATAACATGCATTGACAGTACGTGTGAGACACAGGTCTTTGGCAGAGGCCTGTGGGCCATTTGGTATTGATGCAGGCCAGATGTGGCAGGCCATTGCATTCTGTCAGTCTGACAGTCTCAGACCGCCATACAGTATATTCCCCTGTGGTGAAAGGGTAGGTGTGCTAGGTGTTCATGCTAATACCTTCTATCAGTCTTGATCAGGTGGTGTGGATGTTGGCAGGGTGCTATCTATGGCTAGGGACACACCTGCATGGGACACCTGCACTGCATGCTGCATTCTTTTGCTATTGCCATATACAGGTGGGGTCATATTGTACCCATTCCCCAAAGCAGGGATACGACCAGAGAGGTACCTGTGGATGGTGTTTGGACGAGCTGGGTGCATGTGTGCTATGGACACTACTTGCATCTGACACACAGATATGCATGGGATGTTCCAGTTATGCTGGCATGTGCAGGTACATCAGCTGTTTTCCAATACGTCAGTCCTACCTCCTTTGTGATCTGTAAGTGTTCGGGCAGACAACACCGGTATCCCCTTCTACAGGTCCAGATAATGTGATGCATACCTGTTTGTGCAATTCCAAGGGTGTGTCCATTTCACAGTTACACAATATACATTGTATGTTTGGGGCACTTTCCCCTGTATACGGCTTGTATATTTGGCCCAACAGCCATGCCATGTCAGTCTTTCAGATGGTGACACATATTACCACCATACATTTACAATGGCTTACTGCTAGCATGTGTTATACTAGTGGGAATTGTCTTAGGCACTGCAGTTGTGAGGACTTGGCCCTGTCATCAGAAGTAGTGGGCAATGGCCACCAGGTCATACCTCAACATGCATACATACTGACCACTCTCACACAATATGAAACACACACCAACCTAACACACACATACCTGCATATTGTGCAAATGTTACAATATATCCTGCTACCTTGGCCACCACTGGGCATCTGTGCTCCACCGGTATTATACCTACACATACATGTTACTACATTTTTACATAGGGTTGTGGGGGACACACCTGACTGTTACGACATGTGTACATCAGATTTAGGGGGCACACCAGACCGTTACAACATTTCTAAATAGGTTTAGGGAGACACCTGATTGTTACTACATTTTTAAGTAGGGTTGGGGGAGCACACCTGACTGTTTCTACATTTCTACACAGGATTGAGGGAGGGGGCACACCTGTCTGTTTCTACATTTCTACACAGTGGTTGGGAGGGGGAACACCTGACTGTTACTACATTTCTATGTTGGGTTGGGGGAAGGGGCACACCTGACTGTTTCTACATGTCTACATAAGAGTGGGGGGCACACCTGACTGTTTCTACATTTCTACACAGAATTGGTGGGGACACACCTCACTATTTCTACATTCCTACACAGGATTGGGGGGGGCACACCTGACTGTTTCTTCATTTCTACACAGGATTGGGGGGCACACCTGACTATTACTACATTTTTACACAGGTTTGGGGGGCACACCTCACTGTTTCTACATTTATACATAGAAGTTGGGAGAGGGGCACACCTGACTATTTCTACATTTCTACACAGGTTTGGGGGTCACACCTGACGGTTTCTACATTTCTACATAGGATTGGGTGGGCACACCTGACTGTTACTACATTTCTACATAGGATGGGGGGGCACATCTGACTGTTTCTACATTTATACACAGAGGTGGGAGGACACACCTGATGATTTCTACATTTCTACACAGGTTTGGGGGGGCACACCTGACTGTTTCTACATTTCTACACAGAATTAGTGGGGATACACCTGACTATCTCTACATTCCTGCACAGGATTTGGGGGGGGGCACACCTGACTGTTTCTGCATTTCTACACAGGACTGGGGGCACACGACTGTTACTACATTTTTACATATGATGGGGGACACACCTGACTGTTTCTACATTTGTACACAGAAGTGGGGGGCACACCTGACTATTTCTATATTTCTACAGAGGTTTGAGGGGGCACACCTGACTGTTTCTACATTTCTACACAGGTTTGGGGGGGGGGCACAACTGATGGTTTCTACATTTCTACACAGGATTGGGTGGGCACACCTGACTGTTACTACATTTCTACATAGGATGGGGGGCTCACCTGTTTCTACATTTATACACAGACGTGGGAGGACACAACTGACTATATATACATTTCTGCACAGGTTTGGGGGGGCACACCTGACTGTTTCTACATTTCTACACAGTGTTAGTGGGGACACACCTCACTATTTCTACATTCCTGCGCAGGATTTGGGGGGGGGCACACCTGACTGTTTCTACATTTCTACACAGGACTGGGGGGCACACCTGACTGTTACTACATTTTTACATAGGATGGGGGGCACACCTGACTGTTTCTACATTTATACACAGAAGTGGGGGGGGGACACCTGACTATTTCTACACTTCTACAGAGGTTTGAGGGGGCACACCTGACTGTTTCTACATTTCTACACAGAATTAGTGGGGATACACCTCACTATTTCTACATTCCTGCACAGGATTTGGGGGGGCACACCTGACTGTTTCTACATTTCTACACAGGACTGGGGGCACACCTGACTGTTACTACATTTTCACATATGATGGGGGGCACACCTGACTGTTTCTACATTTATACACAGAAGTGGGGGGCACACCTGACTATTTCTATATTTCTACAGAGGTTTGAAGGGGCACACCTGACTGTTTCTACATTTCTACACAGGTTTGGGGGGGGCACACCTGATGGTTTCTACATTTCTGCACAGGATTGGGTGGGCACACCTGACTATTACTACATTTCTACATAGGATGGGGGGCTCACCTGTTTCTACATTTATACACAGACGTGGGAGGACACAACTGACTATTTATACATTTCTGTACAGGTTTGGGGGGGCACACCTGACTGTTTCTACATTTCTACACAGTGTTAGTGGGGACACATCTCACTATTTCTACATTCCTGCACAGGATTTGGGGGGGCACACCTGACTGTTTCTACATTTATACACAGAAGTGGGGGGGGGCACCTGACTATTTCTACACTTCTACAGAGGTTTGAGGGGGCACACCTGACTGTTTATACATTTCTACACAGGTTTGGGGGGCACACCTGATGGTTTCTACATTTCTATACAGGATTGGGTGGGCACACCTGACTGTTACTACATTTCTACATAGGATGGGGGGCACACCTGTTTCTACATTTATACACAGAAGTGGGAGGACACATCTGACTATTTATACATTTCTGCACAGGTTTGGGGGGGCACACCTGACTGTTTCTACATTCCTACACAGGATTGGGGGGCACACCTGACAGTTTCTACATTTCTACATAGACTGGACAGGCACACCTGACACTTATACACATCTGCTATGACTGTACTGTTATGTCAGGTACTCCATTTCATTCTGTATTCTAACCTATCATGCTGACTAGAGGTATATCAGTGCACTACAGGTCTTAGGTTTGATTGACCTACATATTAGTTTCTGACTTCCTACCCTTCAGAACTAACATCCCACTGCCTGACCTTATGTAGTCTATTTGCATAGGCCTGGGGTGGAGGTTACCCATAGGCATCATTCAGAGTGTGTATATCTGTGTGTGTGTGTGTGCGTGTGTGTGTGTGTGTGTGTGTGTGTGTGTGTGTGTGTGTGTGTGTGTGTGTGTGTGTGTGTGCGAAAAACTCAAATGTACAAGTGTGTGTGTGTTAGCCTTTGTTTGTGTTTGTCTACACCTGTCCTGCTGGCTGAGACTGTTGCTGGGTATGTGTACCTCCCTGACTGGCATGTGTGAGTCATATGGACACATGAGGCCCAGCACATTTCCTGCAGTGGGTTTTGTCACCCTGTGTAGTACTGGCTACTATGGTGACACCAGTATTTGTTACAGATCTCATGGTGCCACTATAGGTGTCTACTATCTGCTGGCATACCATTCAGCCACCCAATTCTTTTGCATGCTCACATCCATACCATAGATACAGGTAACAACACATACTACTCCATTCGGCAAATGGTAGGTTGACTTACCTTGTGGGTGTGCCAGTATTGAGGGTGGTGCTGCAGGGATGCCTATGTCAGATGCACATAGTACACTCCCTACACATGGCTGAACACAGGTAGTGTCATGTTTGGCATCCCTTTTACTGTATGTGCAAGTCAGAGAGAGGTGTCATTCCCTGGGTCCCTCCTGTGTCAGTGCACGAAGCATCTAAGACTATCCATGTGCAACTAACAGTGGGTAAAACTGCCTTCCAGTTTATAGCCTGCTACAGACCACCCTCCCAAACCCAGGAACCCCACTCTGCCTTCCTGAGAACACTGGAAAATATGAAGGTCTCTCCAAACACCATTATATTGGGCGACTTCAACTACCCAAACATAGACTGGGAGCATTACTCTAGATTCAACACCCTAACTCAAAGGTTCCTAGAATTTATAAACTCAAATGCTATGGAACAACTTGTTACCACTCCGACAAGAGGGGAAAACATACTGGACCTGATCATCACCAACATGGGGACTCTATGCTCCAGACCAGAAGTGTATCCCTCACTGGTAAGATCAGACCATAAACTAATCTCACTGGATATTCACATCCCAACCCCACCCCCTGCCCAGAAAACCGCAGTGAAAAACTTCTCTAAAGCAAATTTCACACTCCTCAAAACTGAGGTGGAATCTTTCAAAGCCCCCGGGCCTGTGGAAAATACGGCCCAGACCGCAGAATCCTTTATAAACACATTCTATGAACACCTTCAGGAATGCATGGATCATGCAATCCCAAATAAAACCAAGACCCAATCCTCCAAAGGCAGACGTCCTGTCTGGTGGACCCCAGCCATAAACAAACTATACAATAGAAGGAGGAAGCTACTACATGATAGAGCAAAATCCCAAAAAGGGAAGGCATCTCTGATCAGTGTTAGCAAAAAACTACGAGCACTCATAAAATCATCTAAGGCCAGCTTCGAGAGAAAAATTGCACAGGACACTAAGGATAATCACAAGGCTTTCTTTAGTTATGTTAGGAACCTGGGTGGGAATTCCCAGATATGCTCAGAATTAGTCCAAAATGACAAAAAATACACCAAACCCACAGACATTGCCAACATCCTAGCTGACAGGTTCAGTGCAAACTTCTCCCCCACTCCCCACCAAAAGGGCAAATATCTATCCCAGTAGAGTGCTGCCCCCCCTGACATCTCAGATGCTCAGGTAAGAGCCGCCCTCTCCAAAGCAAAAAACACAGCATCAATGGGACCAGACAGTGTCCCGGGCTGCGTCCTACATGAACTCCAAGAAGAGCTAAACCCAAACATAAAACTACTGTTCAATCTCAGCCTTACCACAGGATATGTAACTAAAGAGTGGCGTACAGCAACAGTGGTCCCTCTCCACAAAGGTGGTGCCTCAATGGATCCTGGAAACTATCACCCCATAAGCCTGACTAGCTTGGTCTGCAAAGCTATGGAAAGGATCATCACGGACCTCATAAAAAAAGATATTGGGGACATACAGACACTGGATCCTACCCAGTTCGGCTTTGTTAAGGGCAGATCCTGCTTCTTAAACCTGGTTGATTTCTTTGAAACAGTCACCAAGGCCATTGACAAGGGGAAGGTGGTCCACACAGCCTACCTGGACCTCGCAAAAGCCTTCGATACAATACCCCACTTGGGCATTATAGATAAGCTCACCAGCTTAAATATAAACCCCTATGTCACTAGATGGGTTGCAAACTGGCTCAAGGACAGAACCCACATGGTTAGAATTACTGGAGCCATGTCAGACTCCAAACCAGTTACAAGTGGCATCCCACAAGGCTCAGTCCTGGGACCTCTCCTGTTCGGTATATATTTCTCGGAGGTACAGGCCAACACGGAAGGACTGTGGCTGACCAAGTTCGCAGATGACTGCAAACTGGGCACTATAATCGACTCTCCAGCCGACACAAGCATCCTCCAAAAGGGCCTCATAGAAACAGACAACTGGTGCCAGAGCCATGGCCTCAAGCTAAACGCCAAAAAGTGTATAGTCATCCCCTTTGGCAAAAACAAAGTGCCCACAAATTACCACATAGGTGGTAATCCATTAAGTTTGGAAGAAGTAATTAGGGACCTGGGGACCCAAGTTGATAGCAATCTCTCATTTGACAACCACGTGGCCAAAGTGGTTAGAAAAACATTTTATATAGCCCACCTAACCATGAAGGGATTCACATCTAGATCAGGGGAGGTCATCGTGCCTCTTTACTCATCCCTCATTAGGTCCATAATTGAGTACAATGCCCCTTTTGGGATGTACCTTACCAGACACCTGCAGTAACTGGAAAGACCCCAAAAGTACCTCACCAAGAGGATCAAAGGGCTCAAACAGATGCCATATGCTGCCCGGTTAAAGAAACTCCAGCTCTACTCAGTGGCATACCACCTGCTCAGAGGCGATCTGTGCCTGACGTATAAAGTCATGTCCAACCCAGAATTAATGGACATGCTGCACCTCAGAAAATCCAAATCCCATCGAGCTACGTGCTCAAGAGACTTGAACCTCAGCGCTGAAATAAATAGGACATGCTGGAGGGACATATTCATAACCCAGAGGCTCCCTTCACTCTGGAATAAAATCCCAGTCCAGGTTAGGCAGAGTCCCTCATTGACTCTCTTCAAGAGGAATCTTGATGAGTGGATGGGGGATCGTAGGTTTACCCCAGGTATCACTTCTGTGTCACTGTTAGACAGAGGCACAGTATACTAACCTTGAAAAAGGGCATAGCAAAATTAATTTAAAATGGGTGGCAAAAGCCAAACACACTCTGGCTAGGCTTATAAATGCCCTAGGGCAGATAGCCTAGTATGAACATATAAACCTATGAACCTATGTGCTATGCGTTGCCTCTTTGCCAAGGCCAGGGCATACTGGGTATGCCTCCTTCTGCCTACTAGGGCAGGCTCAGGTTGTTCCTCCTCCAAGTCACTCTGTGCCTGTGCAGGCCTTGGCAATGGTGGGTGGCTGTGTAGCCCTGCCCCATGCTGTTCCTGCTGCAGCTGTTTCAGCAGGATCATATTGTGTAGCATGGCACATACGATGACAGTTTGGGTACATGTAGCTGGTGAGTACTCCAAGGCTCCACCAGATGTGTCCAGGCACCAGAACCGTGACTTGAGCATCTCAAACACATGCTCTATTATAATTCTGGTCTGCGCATGTGCCTCATTATGGAGTTCTTGTTCAGGTGTGTGTGTGTGTGCATTTCTGATGGATGTCATCAGCCATGGCTCCAGTGCGTAACCAGCATCCCCCATTAGGTGACCTTAAGGGATGTTCCCATTGGCAAATCTCTGGTACAGCTTCATCAGATGCCAGATGTGGGAATCGTGATAGCTTCCAGGGCAGCCAGCACACACATTCATTATTATGCCCTGGGCATCGCACACAACCAGGCAGTTGATGGAAGGGAAGCCCTTGCGGTTGATGTAAACCCTACCTCACTCACCAGGTGGTACTTTGATGCATATGTGTGTGCAGTCTATAGCACCCACTACCTCAGGGTATTCTGCTATTTGGTGGAACAGTTGCATATTGCTGGCCAACGCCTCACGGGCATTGGGGAAATATACGTGCTCACCAGCATGTGCTGACATGGCATCCAGGAACTGGTGGAGTACCCTGGATGCTGATGCCTGTGAGATCCCCATCATATCCCCAGTTGGCCTTTGGAAGGTACTTGTAGCTAGTATTCTTAGGCCTACACATACCTTGGTATCCACTGGGATGGATTCCCCTCTGTTAGTTGTGTGTGTCAGGTGTGGCCACACAGCTCAACAATTAGCTGTAAGAGGTCCCTGTCCACCCTATAGCGCTCCACTATCTCCAACTCATGTAGCCCCTGGTAGGTTACCCTGGGTCTGTACACTCTTCTCCATCTCCTCACTGTGGGTTGGTCAACAGCATTCATGTCCTCACCACCCTCAGCCTCTTCCACATGTTGTATGATAGCTATTGCAGCCCCTATCATTTTGTTGTTTTGTTTGTTAAAATTTACCCGCTTGTATACACTGGTGGTGTAGAGTATGGGAAAAATCAGAGGGAAAGGTGTTTGCATAGTTTATAGTAGTGTTCTGGGCTGGGCTGGTCTTCTGCCTGTGTAATTGGCTGATTCTGATACATTTCACCTGCCAGCTATGCTAGTTCTCCTAGATTACCTTCCTACTACTGTTTTCCATTCCCATTGCCTTCCTGTTTAAGGCCAGGGCGAGCCGCACAGACACAGTGCACAAATGTGCACAGAGCTGCTATTTCCTGGTTTACTTTTTTTTTTCCTTTGTTGCAGCGGTAGCATTGTTGCCTCACAGCAAGAGGTTCTCCCATTCGATTCTCTGCTGGAGCGCCTTCTCTGTGGAGTCTGCATGTCCTCCATGTGGTCGAGTGGTGTTCGAAAGACATGCGTAGAATGGCCATGCCTTCACTGAAGGTTGGACATAGAGCTGGCTCCTCGGCACCTGTAAAAAATCTACTGCCAATCATTAGCGGACTGGAGTTCCGCTGTGGCGACCCCTAACCGGGAAAAGCCGAAAGAAGAAGAACAACTTTTTCATTCCTTTAAAACCTGGTGTGCAGCATGCACACCCACTTAGGCAATGTAAAGAGTGCTAGGCAGCCTCAGACACACCCCCTTGCTTAGCTCTGCTAAGCTAGGAGCAAACCCAAGCCACAGGGCTCCAGTCTGCTTACAGTATGCCTGACCCACACCCCTATGATGTCAGCTAACTCCTAGGCTTGCACCAAGCTATTCCTGTTCTTACACTGTTGGGTGTTAACTAGCATGCAGGGGAAATCTGGGATTCAGTATCATTCCCCTCATTTGCATAGGATTGCCTGCTAATGCGTTGTTACATGTCCCACACTGAGCCTCCCCCCTTAGCAACCACTATTCACTGGCCATGTTGTCTTCTGCCTGCCATTGAGTATAATGGCAAAATAGTGATTTTGGTCAGGATGCTTATTTTATGTTTTTTTTCTTATTTTCCCCCAATCCCATTTGTGCACTGCTGCCCTATGCTTGAACAGCCGAGATCAGCAAAAAAAAATTAAAAGTTGATTTTTTTTATTTTTGCATGTGTTTTCCATGCCAATGGCCTTATAGTTGGCCATTGGTGTACTTTCTACATGATATCCACCCTTTATTTGGAGCTGTCATGGCTCCGTTTTGTAATTTGTAGAAATGTACTCCATTACTGGTGGAGTACATTTCTGCAGATTACACTAGTCCTGCACAGCTGGTTTCCAGCTTCCTGGATCACAAATTCACCTCATTTGCATGGATTTCTCCCGCAAATGGGGTAATTTGCATACGGGGGCTGAGTCCATGCAGGACTAGTGCAGGAGCGCTCATGAATGCCCCTACAGGCTATTCCTGGATCACACAGCAGACATATTGCCTGCTGGAGATCCTGCACTAGTCCTGCATGCCATGCAAGGCTTCCAGAATCCGGGTCAATATGTACAGATTAATACACTTTAAGGGTACATACTAAACAAGTAATCCTATTGTTATACATTTAGAGATAATATAGTGATAAAAGCAGTCATATAGAAATATTTACAAGGTAATCTAAGAGTAGCAGCCAGCATAAATGGTGCATGGGAGAGTGGAATTGATTTATTACCAAATAGTTAGGCATAAATAAATAGTAAGGCAAGGATAGATAGTAAGGCAACAATAAAGTTAAAAGACTGGGAATAAAGTAAGAGAGCAATCAAGCTGTGAAAGGTCCCTACTCCGGGCCAGCAATCAAGGAAATTCAATCCTCACCACTGACTGTGGTAAGGGATGGTCACTAATAGCAGACAGATTCACACAGTATTTTCAGATGCAGCTCCCTGCACCAAGCACAATTTCCATTAAGAATACACAAGGAGCATGCTCCAGAGCTGGGGCTGGACTCTCTTTCGCTCTCCAGACCCACACAAATCTCCACACTGACCACTTTGGAGCTCTGTGTCCCTGTTCCCAGTAGCTGACACACATTTGGATATTTGAGTTTCACACACACACATACACACCTGGAAAAAGCTGACACAGATTTACTAGCTGTGCCCCTTTCTGCCCAGAATCTGAGGTAATCATGCTGCCAACAGTCAGCTACACTAAGGATCTTACAAAGGGTACCTAGTTATGCTGTGTAAAATTAATACTAACACAAATGGCAGAGTGTGATCAAAGTAGCAAGGCTTTCAGGAGCAGCCAAATTATCACTAAAAAAAGAATAAGTACTCTCAAGATGTTAAAAGTATTTTTTAAAGGATCAGACACAATGAAATGCACTAAAATATTTAACGATAAATACTAGAACAGAAACAGGAGAATATTGAATACAATAAACAACAGAAGAGTTTCAACCACAGAGATATAAAAAATAATACAGTTGGATAGTTTCTCACAGATGCAGAAAATAATACTAAACTATTCTCACTAAATGTCCCTGACTAACTAAAGAATTACTGTTCCCAGACTGCTTACCAAAGCAAGGCAAGCTGATATGTGCTGAATGTCTTACCATAGCAGAAGCCAGATGATGTCTGTCTTGACTGTGAGGATGTGTGAGATATATATCCTGTCAGAAATATTTCCTGTGAGGTCACAAAGTCCTGCTGTGAGGGTTCCAAAGAAACCAGATGCTGGTTAGAGGATAACATCACCTCTTCTCATTTGACTATGGTACAATACACACACAGAGCTTTGTTAAGATCTGTGGCAGCATCAGAAAGCTATAACACAATTTCAAACTTTCCACCCATCCAGGGTTCTCTGATAAACATACACATTTGATCAGTTACAGCAGTGCAACTTAATATACATGCATACATTCTTTCTGTCCAGCAGGACCTATTGTTGATTCATTTTTAACACAAGTAAGTTTACAAATATATTTTTAACTCAAACATCTGTACAAATCAGTGTGATAGTCAAATAACATAAAATGCTTTATAAAACTCCAGCTAGCTATGCTGGCATATGTACACATGTAATGCCCTACTCTCCCTGGCACAGATGGCATTGTCTCATAACATCACATCTCTCCCCCTTTGAAAACTCAAGGTAGTTTTTAATTGACCCTGGAAAAATACTTCTTGAGAGAAATGGACCTGTCTGGGAATACAGTAACTTATATCCTGTCTTGAGAGACCATCTGCATTGGCATTGTTGACTTCACTACAGTTCTGCACTGTCATGTCATATGCCTGCAACCCTAAGCTCTGCCGTAATAACTTGGCATTTTGCTAGCTGGCTCAATGTAGACATGTTACAGGATTGTGGCCTGTAACCATAATGAATTTCCTTCCATACAGATAGGGCTGAAGTTTCTGCAGTGCCCTTACTATAGCTAGACATTCTTTTCCTACAGCTGTATAACATTCCTCCCTCAGTCGGAGTCTACGGCTGAGATATACAGCTGGGTGCTCTTCTCCCTCTGAGGAAACCTGGTTGAGTACAGCTTCCACCTCATAGTTTGAAGCATCTACCTGCCATCCACTGCAAATACTCAGCACCAGGGCCTCCCTATCATGGTAAGACTTCATCATATTAACATGATACAATTTGTGCCCCTGCTTCCTGGCTAGCAGGTTTATCATGTGATTAACATCACTAACCTTCCTTACCACTTTGAAGGGTCCATCCCAAGCTACCTGCACCTTAATGTGTCTGACAGGAATGAGCACCATAACCTGCTGTCCCACAGCATACTCTCAGGCTCAAGCATTCCTGTCATACCAGACCTTTTTCTGCTGTTTGGCTCCTGCCAGGTTCTCCTGGGCGAAGCCCATGAACACCCTAAGTCTTGTTCTGAGGTTTAGGACATATGCCACAACAGACCTCTTGTGGGATTCACACTCACCCTCCCACTCATCACAAATCAAATCTAAAGATCTCCTCACCCTATGTCTATACAGCAACTCAAAGAGTGAAAAACCTGTGGATTCCTGGGGTACTTCTCTGTATGCAAACAGCAGACAGAGCAAATATTTGTCCCACTCTCTCTTAAACTGGTCTCCAAATGCCTGTAGCATGGTCTTCAGTGTAGAGTTTAACCTCTCCACAAGACCATTAGTCTGGCTATGGTAGGGGTGGCTTTTAGGTGCTTCACCCCACAGCGCTTCCACAGACAAGCAAGCAGGACTGAAATAAAACTGGCACCTCTGTCAGTCAGTGTTTCTCTCAGGAAACCACCCTGCTGAAAATCTCTAACAAAGCATTTGTCACCTTCTCTGCCTCAATGGAGGACAGAGCCAATCATCAGGGTATCTAATAGCATAATTTACTACCACCAGGATATATTTCTTCCCTGTGGAACTTGTGGTACTGAGAGGCCCCACAATATCCATAGCTACCCTCTGAAATGGCTGCTCAGTCATAGGCAAAGGCATCAAAGGAACCTTGATCTTGTCTCCTGCCTTGGCTATCTTTTGGCACTGCTCACAGGTCCTGCAGTACCTTGTTACATCTCTTGCAATCCCCTGCCAATAAAAGTTCTGCATAATATGTCTCTTAGTAAGCTTTATGCATGACCTGCAAAAGGAATGTCATGGGCTATGGCTAGAAATGCCAAACAGTAGGCTCTGGGCAGTACCAACTGCTGTATTAACTTACCCTCTAGCCCTCCCTCAGGGGTCCACTCTCTATACAGTAACCCTTTGTTCCAGTATACAATCTCCCCTTTTCCTTGAGAATAAGGTGCCTCCTTAGCTACCTCCGTCAAGCCTCGTATTGTAGGGTCTAAAAGCTGAGCCGGTCTCAATTCTACCTTTGTGACCCTTCCCAGCTCCCTTTCCACTAGAAGCACTGTCTCTTCTGACAGTGATGTTTCACTGTCAGCCTGGATACTACCACTCACCTCTGTCCTTGCAGTCAGTCTGTCCATGGGAACATCAGTACCTACCAACAGCTGTGACTCACTTTCAAGCTCAATGCTACTGTGTAGCTCCCACCCCAAAATAGCCACCTCACCAGCCCCAGCTTCAGGTGTGTGGTCTATCTGGATCTCCCCCTGGCTACTTGACCCAAAGACGTGTTTCCAAGCCTGATTGCATGTAATTGCATGTATCCAAGGTACTTCATTATTATAATCATTCCCTATCAAGATATCTGCAGGGGTATCCTCAAACACACTTACATGCTTGCTTCCTTTTCCACCCTCCTAGTCAATGTGAACACTGGCCAAAGGTATTTGGAATGGGGTCCCTCCTAAAGCTCTGACTGGTGTGGACTACCCAAGCAAGTACTGCTCCTCTTTAACCACTGCAGGCTTCACAATAGTTATGTCAGAGGCTGTGTCTCTCTTAGCAGTGACCTGTCTTCCATCCACTAAGATAGGATACAAACTTCAGTGATAATTTGGTACCCCTGTTGTCTGCAGACAACTTACTACTGGCATGCAGTTATTCCCACTTGCTGGCTCCTTCGTCTTTTGTTCCCCACCTTGCATCAATGGACACTTATATGCTACATGGCCCTCTGGTTACATTTAAAACATCTAACCCTTGGTCTTGGTCGTGTACCTGAATTAGTGGCTTCCCCTGTTACTGGTGTACTCTGTTAGGGTGGTTTAGGCTGCCCACCATGGGTTCCCCTATAAACATGTGCTGCGTATCTCCTTCTTGTGTAGTGATGCCCTGCTTGCTAAGCAGAGATCCCTTTTTCTCTCCAGCTCTTCTGGAGAGTTACACTCCCAGTCTGCCAACCAGATTCTCATGTCCTCAGGCAAAGTAATAAGGGCTTGTTCCCTCAGCAAAAGGACTGCCAGCCTTTCAAAAGTGGTGACCTGATACCTACTCATCTACCTATTATTAACTCAGCAATATAATCACATACACTTTCATCTGCCTTGCATTTATGCTCACAAAACTTTTTTTCTGTAAGCTTCAGTTGTTAACTTAAAACATTCTAGTAAACATTGTTTTACTTTACCATAGATTAAATAATCAGTATCAGACAATTTAGAAACAGCAATTACAGCTTTATCATGTAGTAAGGGGATCAGGAACCGTACCCAGAGCCCTTGGTCAACATTACACTGTTTACATATCCTTTCAAATACATGAACAAAACTATCAAAATCATGATCCTTTGTAAACTGTGGAAGAAATGTACTGACCTTTATTGCTTCTAGGGTTTGGTTATTCCCTTCCCCATTACCTCCATGACACTGCCAAAGAGTCAGCATCTCTCCCTCATGTTGGTGCTGTTTCTCATTTTCCTCAGCCTCCAAACTCCACAGTCTCTCATTCTCTTTGACCTCCTAATGCAGCAGTCTCTCTGCTGATTCTAACTCCATCTGTTTTGCCTTTTCTTCAGCCGCCAAATGCAGGAGTCTCTCTACTGATTCTGCTTCCAAATGTTTGGCCTCCAATTCAAGTCTCTTTAACTCCTGATGGATTTTTAAGTCCTCTGAAGAAGAGGTGAACTGTCCTGTTTCTGAAGACTGCACATCCCCCATCACCAGACTGGTTGTCATCCAGGTTTCTGGTCTGTGCTGCAGCTGTGACTAAGGCTGAAATCATTTCTTCTTTGGTCAGGTTGGCTATGCACACCTTGGGCAACTTGTTCTTTGTCAGCTTGCCATAATCCTCTGCTGACATCGTTGCCTACTTTTCCTGACTAAACTAAACTAACAAAACTAAATAAAACTATTGTGAAAATGAAATCTGTATGTTTAGTTTGTGGCTGCTGAGAGTACACACATCTTCAGTGACAACTGCCCACCGGATACTGAATTTCAATTAATATCCCATCAAATATGTTACAGGTCCATACTCTGGGCCAGCAATCAAGGAGACCCATTCCTAACCACTGACTCCAGTTAGGGATGGTCATCAAGAGCAAAGATAGATTTACACAGTATTTTCATATGCAAATTCCTGCACCAAGCATAATTCCCATTAACAGCACACAGGCAGCATGTACCAGACCTGGGGCTGGACTCACCACTTTGGAGCTCTTTGTCCCTGTTACCAGTAGCTGACACACATACTTGGACATTTGAGTTTCACACACACACACACACACACACACACACACACACACACACACACACACACACACACACACACACACCTGGGAAAAGCTGGCACAGATTTACTAGCTGTGCCCATTTATGTCCAGAATCTGAGGTAATCATGCTGCCACCAGTCAATTACACTAAGGGTTTTACAAAGGGTACCCAACTATACTGTGTGAAATTAATACTAACACAAATGGTAGAACATGACCAAAGCAGCAAGGCTTTCAGGAGTAGCCAAAGTGTCACTAAAACAAGCATAAATACTCTCAAGATGTTAAAAGTATTCTCTAAAGGACCAGACACAATGAAAGGTATTAAAATATTTAATGATTAATAATAAAACAGAGAAAGGGGGAATGCTAAATATAATAAACAACAGAGTTTCAACTACAGAGATATACAAATAATACAGTTGGTTAGCTTCTCACAGATGTAGAAAATGATACTAAGCTATTCTCACTAAATGTCCCTGACTAACTAAAGAATTACTGTTCCCAGACTGCTTGCTAAATCAAGGCAAGCTGATGTTTGCTGAGTGTATTACAGTAGCAAAAACCAGATGATGTCTGTCTTGTCTGTGTGGATGTGTGAGATATATATCCTGTCAGAAATCTTTCCTGTTAGGTTCCAAATTCCGGCTGCCTGGCTTCCAAAGAAACCAGATGCTGGTTAGAGGATGACATCATCTCTGCTCACCTGACTCTGGTACAATACAAACACAGAGCTTTGCTAAGATCTGTGGCAGCATCTTTAACTCAAACACTGTACAAATCAGTGTGATAGACAAATAACATAAAATTCTTTACAAAACTCCAGCTAGCTATGCTGGCATAAGTACACGTATTGCCCTACTCTCCCTGGCACAGATGTCACTAACTTATAACATCACACAAGCTATAGCAGTGTGTCATGGATGGGAATGAAGAGCAAAAAATGGAAAAATGTGAATGTGGCTAAGAGGGATGTAAGGGAAATGATTAGGGGAAATATAGATCTACAAGAGATGAAAAGTAGTTTGCTTAAAGTTGGAGAAGGCACAGTTCAAGGATGTTAGCAAAAAGACACTAAACAAGATAAGGGCAGCAAAGACTAAAGTTGAAAGAGCATTAGTAGATATGATCAAGAAAAGTAGCAAGGATTATTCAGGAACACAGCAGAAAAAAATAAAAGAAATGGTGGGACTGGATAGGCTGTGCAAACATTTGAAGGAGGTCATAGAAGACTGGTGGGAAAGCACATACACTGAGTGAATACTTAGCTTCATTCTTCACAAAGGAAAGTAAGTTAAGGATACCATACTGGGAGAGAAGCAGAGCAGATTGAAGAGAAAAGTGGACAAACACTAGGATAGGCAGGGAAGAGGTTCAGAAGAAACTGCCTTTAAGGAGTACAAAACACCAGATCACAATCGTCTGCCTCCTAAAGTCCTCATAGTGCTGACAACCCTCCCCTAACAGAGATCTTCAGCAGATCACTAGCAAGTAGAGAAGAGCCAGAGGCCTGAAAGGCTACAGCTACTTTACCTTTGAATAGGGAGGAAGGTAGAAGAAATCTGGGAAATGTCAGGCAGGTTAGCTTAACAAGAGAAGCAGAGAAAGTCATGCAGAAAATCCAGAGGGAAAGGCTGATAGCATTTCTACAGGACAGCAATCTCTATGACAGCAACTGATGTGGCTTCATAACCAGAAAAAAACTTTCAGTCAAGCCTCATCCCATTTTATTCCTGGGTTAATGATGAAGTTGACAGGTGAGTATAAATAAAAATGATACACCACCATCTCATGTAGTACCTGTCAGTCAACAACAAAATCATCATTTTTTATGTCAACCACCAGAGATACTGAAACAATACACCATATTTGTGAAAGATCACATGACAGTGGGAATGTGTGATCTTGGAGTTAGCATATATCAAAATGTATGGGTATAGGGGGCTTTTATCCCTGCAAAAATTCTGTACATCATACATGCAGTTGAACTTTGATGGGTTGGTGTTTGCTGACTTATGGTCAAGGGAACTGCAGTCACTAAAAGTTCTATCAATCACTTGACATATAACCCAATAAGCCTAGTGTATCTGAGTTTCAACAATAATGCTTTTAACTGATTCACACACAAGACAGAAAGATGAAAACTGAAGGCAGTTGATATAGGGCCATGACTGAGGAAGCGGATTGCCGAGTTGTTGAATGATAGGATGCAGAACATTGTGGTAAGGAGAGCAATATCAGCAATTAAGAAAACAATTGGTGGTGTTCTACCAGGGTCTGCTCAGGAACCAGTAACCTTCAATGTGTCTTTCACAAACATATCTGGGGGCTTAAAGAACAGAAGATAACTACACCAGTGGGGTATGAGGAGACAAATCTACTGAAGAATTTGGAAATACTGAACAAATGGTCAGGAAGGTGGCAGTTGAAGTCCAGTGCTAAAAGATGCAAGCTACTGTATTTAGGCCATGATAGCCCTGCTGTGAAATATCAACTTTGGGGAGTCAAACTAATGATAAAAGAGAAGGAAAAGGATCTGTTGCTGTTGACCACACATGGATTGAATCACTGGGACCAAAGAGAGAGGATAGTGCCATCAGTAAAAAGAATGATGAGGTGTATCTTCAGAGGGATAGATTACAGAAGCAAATACATAATGTTTCTATAATACAAGAGGCCACATAATTTATTTATTTATTATTTTATTTATTTATTTAACATTTGTTTACCGGGAAAGTCTGACTGGACACAGGTCCATTTTCAGTGGTGGTCCAGCGAGAAAAGCTCCAAAAATATGAAAAACAAACAAACATTATACCACAAGAAAATTACAGAGTACAGGTCAACAATGAAACTACACATTGCAAAATATAAATAACCAAAAGAGATGACACCTTAGCAATTGTAACAAAATTTGTACATCAAAGAGTATAAGGTATTATACAAACTAGACTAGCATATATATATATATATATATATATATATATATATATATATATATTAGAACAGTCTAGTGCTAAGTGTTCTTTAAACAAAATTGCAACATCCCCCTTTTTTGTTTGACCTATCCTTGCGTACTATATTGTATCCTGGGACTACAATTTCATCATTGCAGATGTTGGGTTTTAACCAAGTTTTGGTTAATAAGGCACTGTCGGGAGTATAGAGGGAGAGTAAAGGATAAGGAAAAATGGCATCCACATTTGTCTTCTTATCTAACCGGGAATAATTAATTGTGTCAGATTTGTACATTAGCCAGGGGCACAACTTAGTTCTTCCTTTAAAGAAAAGATAAGACTGTATTTACTTCCTTACTGATGATTTCTGATCAGGCCTTTCACTGTAATGTCCGCCAGTAACTGCATTTCTAAGTCAGTGTCCGCACATCTCTGAATTTCTTTTACTTCTTTATCTGTCATAAGTAATTAGAGTATTAATCAAATAACCCACAGTTCTTGTTCTGGAACTATTTTGTGTTTTTAGAATAACCACAGCAGACAAAGAATATTTTGTAAAAACCACAAACAGCAATCCAGCAACTCCGTAGTAGGAATTTATTTAGAACACCAGCTTAGAAATCTCTAGCGCCTCGGCCAAAAGCCTTTAACAGAGTACAAACCTTAAAAAACTTTAGGTCCATATATACTGAACCTTAATGGAATAATAGAATAATTAATTAATTACTTATGTAACAAGCTTCTTAAACACTTCTTCTTAAAACAACAGACCCATATATACATATTTACACAAAACTTTTCCAGAAGCATTCTTGATTTAATCCCACAGGAAACATAGTATTAAATTTCAAAATTAAAAATGCTTCTTTTTTCCTTAATAGTTGTTTAACTTGTTCATCACTCATAAATTTATTAAAGACTATACTATCTAAAACTGTAGCCTGAAAACCATCTAAACTACCCCTATGAATTTCATTAAAATGTATAGCTACAGGACTAGTTATTTTATAATTCCTAACGTCCCTTATGTGTTCTTTTATTCTACAGGAAAATTGTCTTTTTGTTTCACCTATATAAAATTTATTACATGTACATTTGATTGCATATATAACTCTTTGGCTCCTACAAGTAAAACATTCATTTGTCTCAAAATTCTTATCATTAATTTTATCAAACCTCTGAGTCACATATTTACAAATAGTGCATTTACCACACGCTACTGTACCTTTTTCCTTTATTCCTTTTGATATCTCTAATTTTGGTCTTTGGAACCTACTATGTACTATAAAATCTTTAATATTTCTACCCCTATTGAAAGAAAACAGAAGTTTTTTCCGTTGTAAACAATCTACTTCTTTTCTTGCAATATTCCAACTAGATTTAATTATATCTATAATTTCTTCCGATATTACTGAATACGTAGTAGTAAAATATATATTTTTGTACTGCTCTATTCTATTACTATTCTTATAAGATGTCCACATGCATTTTTCATTCTTACTGTACAAGACTTTATTTAAACTTTCTTTTAAATTAATTTCATCATACCCTCTTTTCTTAAACTTCTGGAAACTATCATATAATTCAACATCTCTATCTCTATTATTACTACATAATCTTATTATTCTAATGAACTCAGTATATGGAATAGACTTGATAGTATGCAAGGGATGAAAACTTTCTCCTTGTAGTATGTTATTACCTTCTGGAAATTTCCTATGAATTTTGGAGACTACTTTTTTATGGTGACTATCACCTATTAATTCTACATCCAAAAAGTTAACCTTATTACCTTTCTGTAATCCGTCAAATTTTATTCCCATACTATTTATCTGTATTTCATTTATAAACTGATCAACTAACTCAATACCCCCCTTACAAATAAAAATGAGATCATCTATATATCTATGATACTTAATTACATATTTCCGAAAGAACTGATTAGTATAGATATAAGATTGTTCAAACAAGCCCATAAATACATTGGCATAACATGGGGCAAATGGAGCCCCCATAGCTGTTCCCTGTTTTTGCCTATACAAATGGCCATCAAATTCAAATATATTATTCTGTAGACACATCATAATTAATTCTACAATATATTCAACCATAGGACTGTCACCTAAAAAATGTTTCATAGCTGTTATACCATCTGCATGTTTTATATTAGTATAAAGGCTTACTACATCTATTACTATAAAAAACATTTCATCATCCCATTTTAATTGATACACTTTTGTCAAAAATTCAAAAACGTCTTTAACATAAGATGGTAATTTTTTAACTATTGGCACCAAAAATTCATGTAAAAATCATGAGATATTATTCAAAAAGCTTCCACTAGCAGAAACAATAGGACGTCCTGGCGGATTCAACAAATCCTTATGAATTTTTGGCAAACAATAAAAACATGACATTGTGTTTTTCTTTTAGATATGCTGTACTCAACTACAAAGTCTAGCTGTTTGGCTGGACCATATTTCACTTTCTCTTCAGACTTCTGTAGATTAAATAGCACCCCCTGCAAATCTTGCAAGTTGCCTTGTACAAAGTCTTTCTAAATATGCATTGAAAGGTCTTTTACCTTTATTTAACATTTTTTCATAGATATATTCATGGAATTTCTTGCATCTACTTGCTTACTTGTCGTCTTTCCAAAAGGATCAAAGAAAACACACTTTCATGAAGGCAGGATAGTCCCATCGTGTCAGTTTAAATGCAATTTAAGTACACAAGAAAGGGTGTATAATAGAAATGCAAGAACCAGGAAACTTAAAGCTGGAAACCAGGTGTTTGTTTTGGTTCCTTGAAAAAAATGTTTTTTGCTAAATGGCTGGTTACATTTGAAATAACAGAAAAAAGTGAATGAGATAAACTACAGTTAGACAGAATGGTAGAAGGCCAGATCATACATACTGTATCACCATTCCAAAACTATGGATATAAGCACAAAACTCTGTATTTAGCTAGCTGTGGAGATTACTGAATCTGGTGAAGATAATAGCTCAGTAAACTAGTGATCATAGATAGCACCCTCAATATGATACAGTGCTGTATTTCTAGGTGAATGACTTTGCCATAACTTTCCCTTATAGTCTATTATCACCCAGTTCCAATTTGTGCTAATTAACAAAAGGCATAGGAAAATAATGTGAGTGAACTTATCAGCAAAAAACTGGGCTGTGATACCACAACCATACTTGCTTATTCAACTCAGTTTCCAAGATTCAATAAAATCCATGTAGGCTCCATGTAGAGCCTACATGGAATGTATCCATGTACACGGCCATAGTTCCTCACAGGCAGTGTGCCATACATATTAATTATGGTATGCTGCCAAGGGAGATGACAGTAACATGGATATTGAATCCATGCAAGCAACAGTGTAGAGGCTGTCCCATACTTGTGAACTGTTCAGAAAACATCTGGACAGGTGGTAAGCACATGACAGTATTTTACTTTTTTTATGTGTTGTTTGCACAGTGCGGCACTGTGCTTAGTGATGCCGAGCTGTGCTTATACATATACACCTGACATCTGCTATATATCTAAAAATAGAAACCGAATGTAGTCAATTGTATTTTTATTGTCTGTCCCTGTTTGCATGGAGCAATGCAGTGCTTAGCAATGCCATTAGACATCTAAAAATAGAAACTGGATGTATTTAATTGTTGTAATTGTGTTGGGCTTAGCAAAACGCAATCCCACGCAGCTTCACTGTGAAATGCTAAGAGGCATCTTAGTAGCATATCTGAAGATTATACTGCTTCCCTGTACTATCCAAGTAGCTAGGTTGAATAATGACCTACAGTGTAGTAGGTCATAGGTTTGAGTCCTGACCAGTCATATGTTTTACATTTATTGCTGTGAAAATGTGTCAGGTGACTGAAACATCAGTTTAATTTAAAATTAAAAAATTGTTGCATTTAGAAAAGTTGCGTGATGCTAAGCACTTTTTAAACATGGCCAGTGGTCTACAATGTTTGTGCATTGCTAAGATACACTTAAACATGGCTTGTGTGAGTTTGTGAGATGCTCAGATTAGCTGAAATAGTTTGTGCGAGTTGGCATGAAGCTAAACAATGCAACACTTTTTTGAAAGTCACAGTATGACGTGTAAGGACAGGAATGCAGCCTATATAAAGGCCAATAGGCAGGAATTTCACACCATTCATTGGAATCTTTACCTGGCCTTCGATATGCTGGTGGTGTTGGAGAGGGAGCATGCTTTTAGGTGCAGAGGTGGGGTGTGCAGTAGTCCAAAGTGTTTGTTGGACTCCTGGTGAAAAACTATGAACCTCAGCTGCTGCAGGGTGATTACCAGGGCTCAGAGTGTCAGGCCTGGGATTGGTTAGCTAGGGAAATGACCAGTGCTACTGGTATCCCCTGCACTAGTGAGCAGTGTCATCACTGCTATGATGAACTGAAGTGGAGAAAGAGGAGAACCTTGGACACCTGGGTCCAAGAATCTCTGGCTGGGCAGACCCCATAGATATGTCAGTATGTTTGCCAGTACTTTAGAAATATACAAGTTGAGTCTGTGCAAAACTGGTATGCATAATGGTTTGCTTCTCTTTCAACAGCTGCAAATGAGAGGGCTTGCAATATCCAGTCCCATGCAGCGTACCTGGCCAGGATGAGACAAGAGTGTGGTAAGTAGGGAAACATCAAACTAATAATGTAATGCATAACATAATCTTATAATAAATTAGTTATGGGGTTTGCAGTCTTAACAGTTTAGTAATGTGTTATTGCCTACCTGAAATGGTAGAGCAAGTTAAATCAGGTAAACATGCACCACTGTGTAGTATAGCTTTCAAACATCAGTTAAGGTTGTGGTCTGCCAATATTAAGAGTCACTGTTCTGGTTTGCCCATTATCTGAAATATGCTGTCAGTTGCACTCAATTAATGAGCAGGGTATATGGGTTATCTATTAGATGTTTTTCACAGCTATCCATGGTCTACATGCCAGACTTGAAGCAACATTAATCAATAAAATCTAAAGGGTGATAGTGCTTTTTTATGTAATGTTTTCAAATAAAAAGTATTTACTGTTCCTGCATTCACTGCATGTGTGTTCTAATCTGACACTAGTCAACTGTGAAATGCAAATGAATAAAGAATGCAGCAAAAACTGTCTGAAATAAATGTAGTGCATTACCCAGAGTAAGGTCCAAGCCTGTGTTCTGCTCATTTTATCTGACATAATGCTGTATATTCAACCCAGGCAATTAGCATAGTATATGGGTAAGATTACTGAAGTCCTGGACTGCTATCCATATGTCTAAATGTCAGATATTAGGGAACATTTTCAATACTGTTTAACTCAGGAGTGTGCTTTGATAAGTAATCTTTTCAAATAAGTGTTAATTATTCCTGTAATCACTGCATGTGTGTACTAATCTGACACCAGTCATCTGTTAAATGTTAATGAATAAAGAATGCAGCCACAAATGTCTGAAATGCATGTAGTACAATAACCAGAGTAAGGTTCAAGCCTGTGTTCTGCTCATTCTGTCTATAATGCTGTATATTCCACCCAGGCAACGAACACGGTATACAGTTAAGGTAACTGAACTCCTGGAGTGCTATCTATGTGTCTAAATACCAGATTTAAAGGAACATTCTCAATAAAGTTTAAAACAGGATTGTGCTTTGATAACTAATCTTGTCAAATAACCTTTCATTATTCCTATATTCACTGAATGTGTGCTCCATTCAGACAGCAGCCAACTGTTACATATTAACTATGATATGATGCATCATCACATCAGATATGCATGTATTGCAGTACCCAGTGTAAGTGTCAAGCCCCAGTTCAGATAATTTCTCTGAGATATGCTGTACATAGCACTCAGTAAATGAACAGGGTATATGGTTAGGTCAACAGATGACCTACACAGCCAATACATGTGTGTAACTGCCAGGTTTCATGTGACATTAATCATTAGAGTGTAAAAGAAGATGGTGCTTTGATAGCTACTCTATTCAACTAAAGTGCCCATTATTCATATGTTCACTGCATTTGGTTTCCAATGTAATACCATGTAAAGGAGAACAGTGGTTTGAAAATTCATGATATTGAAATAAAGTGCACATAATTCCTGCAGTCACTGCTTGTGGGTTCTAATTTCATGGCAGCCAGCTGACAAATAACCAGCTGTCTAGTGTGCTTAGTGTACACAAACATACCTCTCAACTGTAAAATCAGATTCCCAACAGGAACAAAAAACTTGGAAGATAAAGAAATAATCTCAGCGACGACCTGGAACACACCAGCTTTATTGACAACAAAATGTTCCTTCGACTAAGCGCTTTCGCCAGTAATTGGATTCATCGGAGTCAAAGAAACCTCTAACTACAATAGAATAAATAGTGAAAAAATTTTTTACAAACACTTAATTGATAAGCCAATCATCAGTCATAAAATAACATTAGGTTATTCCAACACCTGAACTTTATGACTTTTTTGCTACACCTGAACTTTATGACTTTTTTGCTACACCTGAACTTTATGACTTTATTCCATTAATTAATTAATTTAATACATTTATTTTCTTTGTTATTGATCGGGTGGTACCGAACTGTAGGGGTGGTGATGACAGACTTCTTGTTGAAAGCAAAGAAGCAAGGTGGCAATTGAGGTTAAACGCCACGTGACCACCAGGACTTAATGAAGGCATTTCCCTCATGCCCATGTTAAAGCAGAGATCTAACAACATTATTTAGCACATTTACTATACTGGGTACAATGTTTAATTTGTATCCGGAACAGGTACACTATGGGCACATAATAGTGTTTCGAATAAGTAGAAAACCACAGTTTGGTATTGTTTCAAACTTCAAAAGTCAAAAGCAAATGTTTTTTCAGCTTGGGTATGTTTATTAGCATTCCCTGTTGCTATGTTCTTTTTATACACATGTTTTTTATATATCAGTGTTTTTAATTCATGGAATACATTTTTATAGTACTTTTAATATGTTCACTTAAACTTTTCAACCAATTTTGTTGTTCGTGGAACTTAGTGGACATGTTTAAATTTGGCTAGGTATTATAAGCATTGTTATATGGATTCTTTGATTTGTTTTAGATGAAATGATTTGCAGTAAGCACTTTTTTTAAGGGCGGTTCACCTAATGTTATTTTATGGCTGATGATTGGCTTATCAATTAACTAATTAAGTGTTTGTAAAAAAATTTTTCACTATTTATTCTGTTGTAGTTAAAGGTTTCTTTGACTCTGATGAAGCTAATTACTGGCGAAAGTGCTTAGTCGAAGGAACATTTTGTTGTCAATAAAGCTGGTGTGTTCCAGGTCGTTGTTGGGATTATTTCTTTATATACCTCTCAACTGTCATGCTTTTGAAGAATGTAATGACTAGTGCCCCATATGACTGGCCGTTGATTATCAGATATATGACATTACTTGGAATGCAATTTATTGGCAAATCCATTTACAGTACATTTTGGTAGTAATGTATGAACAGACTATATAAAACAGTTCCCTGTAGTTGTGCCTGTGTACCAGCATTTGTTAGTGCCTGGCCCGTACTGTTCCATGCTAACAAGTCGAGATGTATGTATGTGCAACATCATCTATACAAGAATTGCAGTCACTGTACTCACAACTGAAATTGCACATCTGTAGAAGTATGTATAAGTAGTCTATATATTAATATTACTTGCAAAGTTACTAATAGTATGTTTCTCTCTCTCTCTCTCTCTCCCTACCCCTTATCTTCATTAATTTATTAATGTCATTTATTATTATGATTTGATATTAATATATTATTTGTAACTAACTGTTATGTTGGCGTTATGTATTATTTCATACTGGTTTCTGTTAACATACTTTCCTTATTGTTATTTATTGTTGTGTTCCTCATAATATTCCTTTATATGTCATTTGATTAATCAATATTATCTTCCATTATGTTAATACTAACATTTGTTTGAGTATTTCTTTTGTTACCTTATGTTTATAATTAATTTACTAGAGCATGACAAGGTAGGCCAGTTCCTGTTGATACACCTACCTTGCCTCCCCCAACATGGCACCAGGGCCCAGCATACCTGGGCAGCAGTCTGGTGGTGCCCATCTGCTGCCCCTGCACTACATGCAGCGTCAGGTAGTTCTGCCCCACAGGCTGGGGCTGGGACCCCCTCTGGGAGTGGAGGTGGTCATTTTGTCACCTGTGAGGAACTGACAGGTATGGTGCATAGGTGGCTGTGCCAAACTGTCGGTGCATGCCTACACCCGATGGAGAGCATGCTGTCCATCTTGATGGGGCAGCCTCACTTTAGACACTAGCATCCACCACTGCCACCACAGGGGCAGTGAAAGAGCAGTGCTGACAGTCCCATGGGTGAGGACTTGAGTCACACTACTGCAGTGTGTGGTACTCATGGGACTGGGATTTCACAACACCCTCCCCATCCAAGGTGTTTACCCCCTCTTGATTCACACACCAACCCTGTCTGCAGTCTTGTATGCCTTGTCTATCTGCAAAAGCTTCCGCACCTACCCAGCTTACCTCCCCCACATGTACCTATGTCCCTTCCCCAGCATTCCACTCTCACCTTAAAAAAAATGAGCATCTGTCCCGAAAAAAAAAATTGTCCTATATATACCTATCAATTTCACACACATGTCCACTGGATGCACGTAATTTGGTCCACTTGGCTTGACAACACACTTATGCTATCATTACCCCTCTCTGGGGGGGGGTGACACTCCAAAATCATCTAAAAAAATCTGTGAAAGTGCACAGTTGTAGCTGTAAAAGAAATGGATATCTATCGTTCTGTCCTACACTCTTCCTGCACATCCCTACCTGCCTTTCACTATGTTTTTCCCTCTGCTTGCACTCCATTTCACCATTGTCCTATCTCCCCATTTTTCTTTACTTTAAAGATTCTTTGTGCAATGCGATGCAGTGAGCCATGTCGCTTACCTTTGCTAAATAGCGCTACTTTGATATATGCTTTTGAAAAATATTAATCACATTCAAAAAGTGCACCTGTGCCCTCTTTCAAACCCAGGGCCATCACACCTGCAGAACAGTGGATCAACCCGGCAAGCCACACAACTGCTAATCACCACATGTGTTTTAATCAAAACAGAGTAATGCTCAAGTTCCCATCATTAAGCATGTTGAAGCGATGCTGTGCATTGAGACACACCATGCAAATCAGCTAAGAGATTAATAGAAAAATAGTACTGTAATTGGCACTATAATACAGAAATACATCACTATAAAGCCACACGCATAAGCTTATATGTAAGTGAGGTATCTAATAGCAGGTAACCCTGCAATTACTTGTACAACATGTAAGAATACACTTGCTAAAACATTAATGGAAAATAGGATTTTAACTGGGACTCTGGTATACAAATACAGTACTCTAAAGCAATACACATAATAATAAATGTAAGTGCAGTATTTCCCAGTTAACTGTGTAATGATAACTACAACATGTAAAAATACACCTCCTATAACAGTGAGTCTGTAGCTCAATCTGTAAAATGCATTTGAACATTACTTTTTGGTACACATGGTCCTGGGTTCAAGTACAGCTGCATCTAGCAATGGAAATACATGTATGTGGACATCAAAATTAAAAACTGTGATATGTATGCATGTCTCATCACCTTTTTCTCCACCCAAAGCAGTACAGCTGAAATGTATGCAGCTAAATAATAGAGGTCATATGCCTACAGGTAGGACCACTCTTAGCTAGTCCTAGTACAACACTGGAAAGTGCACAGAATGTCATGTCATGCATTAGCCTGAATTCCCAGAGTATGCTGAAGTGTGCACTGAAATTGTAACCCAGTAATATCAGACTGCAGCCTACAACAATTTGCTGGTGATATCACACACAACTACATCTGCACAAGTAACATATGTTTATGGAGGTTGAGCTGGATGCAAGGGTTGTCAGCACACACTGAACAGGGGACTACCATGACATAACACATGACTAGGCAGTTGTCCAACTGCGTAACATTGTGGTTAATGCACCCCTTACCTTTTTCAAGGACACACCAAGCATTTTGCCTTGTATTGTGTTACTGATACTGTTGGATGACATACTTACCTGAAACACATACCTTAATCCCCAATGGGATGGTTACCCTCAATCTGACTCTCCTATACAACAAGGCTCCCACAGGTCCCACACTTACCTTTATAGCTTGTTGTCCTGCAAAGTGTTCACCTTCTCTGCCTATACCTATTGCCTGCAACATCACCTTCAGATTAGGCCTGTGGCACACATATAGGTATGCAAAAAGTAGTTGCTACAGACATTCTCTCTGTCATAATGCAGTATCTGTACCCCAGTAATTTCCAACTCAACATATGAGAAAGGGGTTGTAATCTACATTGAGGCCTTATATTCTCTTCAGTGGTTGCATGGGATTGGCTGATTATACTGCAAATCAGCTGTGTTGGTTGCAATTACCATTTCAGAAGCACCGATTAGTTCAGAGGCAATCACTTGCTAATGAGAACCATGTTAAAAAGGCAAACGGCTAGCTAGGGTAACCATTGTGTATGAGAGTTACTTTGAATGATAAACTCATTGGTACACTATTTATAGATCTGTACCTTTCAACAGAGGAGTATTGTACTCCGTCAGGTATGTAACCATTTTGTTTCCAACATGATGCATATGTTTCAATATACATAGGGGGAAGGCAGATTAGATCATTAAGCATTTCTTAGAACTGTAATGATAACGTGTTATTGATCTCCAAATGTGTTACACCTACAGAAGAACTAGGGTACTGTAAGGGTAGAATGCTTTTTGTTAATTAGGTACACTGGTCTCCTGTAAATTTCCCTTGATAGTGGTTTTAATACTACACTGCTATTTGTTTGGTACTGTTGTTTTTATATATTATAAGGGGGGTTTACACCTATGGCCACACTTTAATGGATTCCTGTGTTGGGTGTGTGATCATACATCAGTATCTGGCATGGCACAAACAGGAATAGCTGCCTGTTGGTACTATCCTAGTTGCATCCACACTCTTACTATGTTTGCATAGTGTTGAATATGAGATGTGTAATCAAGCAGTGACTATTGGTAGCCATCTGTGCTGTATCTCTACCGATTGCATTGATGTACTGTTTGCATGACTGCCAAGTGCACAGATATTTTCCAGCTGAGCATAGTTTAGAGTCATACTTATGCCTTGTAGGTGTGACCACACTGATAGATTTGACCGTATTTTCAGGACATTAGAGACTGCCATATTTGTCAACTGTGCAGAGGTTTGCCAAATGTCAACAGTGTACATCATTGTTGCTCATGAGATTCTTGATTAAAGAGCTTTTTATTTACAACTATAGATATTTGTTAGAAAAATGATGTCATGTCCTAGTATATGAGATTGAAGGTTAAACAAATCTGTAATACTGACAGCATTGTATACAGCTTAACATATACTGCAAGATAGAACTGATGAGCATAGTAGTTCAGGTATTAATGTACTGCTTTTCCTTTTTTATCACAGGTGACTGGGGGAGGTTGGTCACTGTCCCCTTCACAACCTGATGTCAGTGTCTGTTCAGATGATGGTGGCCAAAGTGGTGCACAGGTGGAGGTTGCGAGGGCTGAATCTGTCACAGAGGTTGACATCTCTCTTTTCCCTCATTACCACTGTAAAAAGTCAGCATGCCTACACATACCCAGACCCCTGAGGCCACAGATAGGTTCATAGGTTCATAGGTAGGTACTAGGCTATCAGCCCAAGGGCCTATGTAAGCCTAGCCAACAAGGTTCCCTGGTTTACACCACCCAAGAAAGTTATTTTCCTATGCCACTGTCGAGCAGAGACACAGAAGTGATCCCCAGGGTGTATTTCCTATTTCCCATCCACTCATCAAGATTTTTCTTGAAGAGTGCTAATGAAGAACTTTGCTTCACATAGATGGGTAGCCTGTTCCAAAGTATGGGAAGTCTCTGGGACAGGAATCTATCCCTCCAGAGTGTCCTGTTTATTGTGATGACAAGGTTTAGGTCCCTAGAGCATGTAGCTTGGAGGGATTGGGATTTCTTTAGGTGTAGCATGTTCAACAGCTCTGGGTTTGACATAGCTTTATATGTTAGGCAGAGATCACCTCAGAGTAGGTGATATGCTACGGAGTAAAGCTGGAGTTTTTTGAGGCTGTTAGTGTAGGGCATTTGTTTCAGGCCAGTAATCCTCTTTGTGAGGTACTTCGGTGGCCTATCCAGCTGCTGCAGATGTCTTGTGAGGTACATTCCAAAAGGGGCGTTGTACTCTATAATGGGTTTAATGAGTGTCGAGTAGAGGGAAACAATTACCTCTTTTTTCCTGGATGAGAACCCTTTTATGATGAGGTGTGCCATGTAGAAGGAATTCCTGACTACTGTGGCGATGTGACTATCAGAGGAGAGACTACTGTCCACCTGGGTCCCAAGGTCTTTTATCATGCAGGGGAGGGTGGCCTAATGGTTAAGGTGTTTGCCTCACAAACACAAGGTGCAGGGTTTGAATCTCACAAGGGATAATTGGCTAGGCTTAAAATGGCTCGCAAGAGCAGTTAGCTTAGTACTACTCTATGAACCTATGAACCTATGCATTCAGTGTTAAGTAGATAGCTGCCTATGTGGTAGTTCATGGGTACAGAGTTTTTACCAAAGGGGATGACACTGCACTTTTTGGCATTGAGCTTGAGGCCATGGCTCTAACACCAGGCATCTGTCTCAGTGAGGCCCTTCTGTAGGATGTCCACATCATCCAGGGACTTGACTATGGCTCCTAGTTTGCAGTCATCTGTGAACTTCATTAGCCAGAGGCCTTCTGTGTTAGCCTGTACTTCAGAGAAGTAGATACCAAACAGGAGAGGTCCCAGGACGGAACCCTGTAGTACTCCACTTGTCACTGCTTTGAGGTCAGATTTGGAGTCTGCAACTTTTACAGTGTGGGTTTTGTCAGTGAGCCAGTTGGTATCCCATCTTGTGACATAGGGATTTATACCTAGTTTAGCGAGTTTAGCTATAATTCCAGAATGGGGGATGGTGTCGAAAGCCTTGGTGAGGTCAAGATAGGCTGTGTGAACCACCTTACCCTCATCTATGGCTTTGATGACTGCCTCAAAGAAGTCAATCAGGTTCAGGAGGCATGATCTGCCTTTCACAAACCCGAACTGGGTGGGATCCAGAGTTTAGAGGTTACCAATGTCTTTGTTTATGAGTTCCATGATGATACATTCCATGGCCTTGCAGACCAGGCTCATCAGGCTAATAGGTCGATAGTTCCCAGGATCAGTGGTGGCTCCGCCTTTGTGGTGTGGGATAACTGTTGCTGTGTGCCATTCAGTGGGCACAAAGCCTGTTGCAAGGCTATTATTGAACATGGTGCTTAAGTAGGGAGATACTGGAAAATCAGAGGGTGGCGACATTAACAGGAATGTGTGGCTACTATGGCTGCAGTGAGTGTCAATATTGGCCATAGCCAAAGAGGTGGCAAAGTTCCACACAGGCAGATTGATAGGTGTGTTCATAGGAGGCCTGCTGTCCTTCAACCACCTTTTGCAGATGTCTCATCACATGTCATTTGGTATATGTTTAAGGCCATCATGGAGGCACAGGCATGTTCTGAAAGGAACTCCAGACAAATGCGCAGGGTTATGGATGCAGCACAGTCTGACATCCATGACTACCTCCACCGTGTTGCTGATACCCTGAATCAGTTGACAGATACAGTGGAAAGTCATTGGTTTGAGACAGATCACAGGCTATCTGTCTTGGAATGCACATTGTCTGTGATGGAATGTCTGTTTAGAGTTCAGCATCAGACTCATAGATGTAGGTCAGCAACTACATCTGCAGAGTCCAAGTGGCAGTGCACAGTCATGCTCCCATAGTGGTAGTACATCCAGCACTCCAGAGGGGAGTGTGCTGTCAACACCTAGATGTGGCAGGCCATAGGCTCGTGGTCCTGGGTGTTTCCATGGAGGACACGGTCCCAGCAGACAGCACTCACCCTCAGGTAGCAGCCCCACTCCTGACCTTGGGTATGAAAGTGCCAGTTCAACTCCTGGCAGAACCAGTTCCTGTGTTCAGAAGTGGAGACGGTGAACTGTCAGCTCTATCATGCATGGTTCAAAGCTGTCCAACATATTGACACATAGGGCTAGCACTGAGCTTGACTGTGTTTACACAGACACTCACAAACCACTGTCACAATCAGTTCACCTACAGACACACACGGCACATTTCCATGGTCCATCTTGTCTGCTTCCTTGACTGACTAACACACATGCTTGCCAACCTATTGGTTCAGCCTAGGCCTACTGCACCCCCACACAACACCTTGTTCAAGTGATGATACCTATGCCACATCTCTGTCATCCTTTTCATCAATGCATGGAAATGAAGCTGTGTGTCTGATGCAGAGAGTGACTATCTAAATTACTATGTATTTGTTTCATCCATTGGTGCCCTTGACATGCTATTTGTACTGATCACTCACTTATTGTTTGCTGCCATTTGTAATGAGGAAATCACATTACTTTGTGTACATTATGTTGGCTGATGCTGTACTAGCTGTATACTTACACAATGAAAGGTGTCTCATGGAACTGTTTATGTTTCAGTTTCAGGATTGTGTAGGACACACCTATGGGTACACAGGTACAATAAACCCATAAAAGTCAGAGCATAGGATGGAATGTCAGCACAGAATAAAAGTGGCTTCAGAAAGGTAAAGCATTATAGCTGCATGGCTCCATAGGTTCATATGTGTATAACAGGCTAACAGGCTAACAAGAACAATGGCTTCTTTCAGCCTAGTCATGCATCCCTAATCTCTGACAAGGTCTGGTACCCTTGATAAGTGTAAGCAGAGTTCTACAAGCTGTGGTGTGCAAGATGAACCATCTACAATTTCCCTGTGTCCATTTCAAGCATTTGTCCTAAACCAGTTATGATTGTCTTGTTCCACATCCCATTCTGTAACTTGTGCATGATGTGCGTTACAGCGGAAGTGTGTCTCACATGGATGGGTAGCTTGTTACATATAGGGTGTATTGTGTGGGCTACATACCTGCCTCTCCAGCATGTCCTATTTATACCACAGTTCAGGTGTAGCTATGTAGAATAGGTAATTCTTGTGCTAGCCCTTTCTTGGATACGCAGGAGGTACACAGTGGAATCTGACACCTCCCTGTATGGCAATCATACACTTCCTCTCCAAATCATGTAGGAGACAGAATACACAGTTATGGCCTTGACATGGTTTGCATAGGACATGTTATGTACACTGTGTATTGGTTTACTGTGGAACCTCTGTGGCTGTTACAGTTGTCGGATATGCTTGTGTAGTTACATAGAAAAGGTGGCATTGCACTCCATGATAAGTGTGATGAGTGCCAAATACAGTGTAACAATGACATTCTGGGATCTACATGACATACCTTTCTCTATACATTGTGCAACATTGAATGAATCCCGATGTCTTACCGACCAGTGTCCATAAGGCCCTGACTAATGGGTCAACTGCTGGAGATGTGCGGACAATACAATATTTTCCATTGGTGGATGACTTCCAAAAGAATAGTATTGTGCATTCCTTGGCATTTAGTATTTGTCAATGGTTCTGCCACAACTGAATGTGTGTGTCAGCCCATCCTGGATAATTGTTGTTTCTGTGTGGAATTCAGTGACAGCTCCTAATTTGCAATCATCTGCAAATGTACTCATTCTGAGGTTACTGACAGTGGCTGTGACTGCAGAGAAGGGTATGGCTAGAACGGATAGTCCCAGGAATGATGTGTGAGTAAATTCCACTGGTGACTGGCCTCATTGTAGTGGTGAACTATTCAATGCTATCTTCCCGGATAATGACTGTCGGACACTTAGCTATCCACAAGCTGACATATTAGTTTTTAAATAACCTGTACAGTGTTTCAACAATGTCTGATGGCCTAATCTTGTCAAATTCCTTCTCAGGCCATGGTAGGTGGAGTGAGTCACTTTTCCCCTCATCCATTGCATAGTTTAACACTCAATGAGGTCCACTGGTTAGGGTAGGCATGATCTGACATTAAACCAAACAAACTGGGTTTGGGCCAGTGTCTGCAGGTGTTCTACATTGTTACTGATCACTTCCATAATAAGCCTTTTCATGGCTTTAAATATGAGTACTGAGACATCTGAGGACAGTGTTTGTCACTGCATGCTAGCTGTCCTGTGTGCAATAAAATATTGCAGTTAATTCCATCATGGTTTCCAGGAAGTTAGTCATCCAAAATGTGTGTGTCTGTACAGAGCACAGACAAACAATGGATGGGAAATTTATACATACACCCTGTGAAGGAAAGGAGGGCATGTTTACACAGTTATTCTGCAGCTGGACACTGCTCAAGCAGTGTGTACTGAAATGACACAATTATCTTGTGTGGAATGTTAATAAGAGGGTAGTTCCCTGTAATGCTGGTGCCTGACTACTACTGGTGATATCACCAGAGCCACTCTCTCTTGGGATACCATGTTCCTATACTTTGTCTCTCGACAGAAGTAAAACATTAGTATCAAGCTCAACCTGTGGAGCAGGCCACAGCCTGTTTGTTCATCCACATAGTTGTCCCACATTATGCAAGGCTCTGTAGGCTGCACATACCATTTTCCAGGTAAATGCCTTAATTAGCAACCAGAGCACTCATTTGAGTTTTGCATGTATTATGCCTTGTATTCCCGGTTTGTTAGGATTTCACTAGGGTACTGACCAGATGGTGAGTTGGAGCACAGTTGCAGCATCACAACATAATGCTCAATGTCCAGTGACACAGACGTCCAAGGTTGCTCGAACAAACACCACAGTGGCAGTGAACCTTGTTGGCGACAATTTCACAGCAGTTCTTGCAGCATGACCTTCAACAGCTTCATGGTGCACATCTGCATGTCATGGATCTGAGGCCTACTGCAGAGAAGTGACCACCTTTGGCCAAAGTGTGTGTACCTCACACATGTCCAAGGTATGTCATACTGTACATTTATGTACCCGAAACACATGTTTGTGTTCCCACATCATGTCACACAACATCCAGTTTGCTGTCTGGTTGCTTTAGAGGCACTGTAGACTAGCAAGGCCAAAGTAATGACTACAAAGTTGAACAAGGTCTCTCTGCATGCACAGATATCCACATCTTCACTGCAAGGAAAACATACAGACAGTGTGTTTGAGGCTGTCAACCCCAAGGGTGTAGCAGTATGACCCTAACTTAGCTGGAGTTGTACATTGTCACATTTGTAGGTATGCTATTGCGACCATGTCTACTAACAGGATTATAGTTAATCCAAGGCCTACATGTCTGGTAAAGCATCATACTCACTCAACCATGTTATGGAACACTGTCAGGTGCTGTGTTACCTTAGGAGAATTACATAAAGGTGATAACATGTTATATTTCAGCATCTTTCAGGCCACTGCCTAACGATGGCCTGCTGTGATGTACACACAGGCAAGACACTATTGCTAATGGCATTATCAATAACCACTGTTAAGAAATAGAAAGTGTCTCCACCCCTAAACTCTTATGCCACACAAACACAATGTGTGAGAGATGTGACTATATTACAAACCTTGATTCCATGCTGTCTCGCACACCGGTCAGTACATATGACAATGAGCAGTTTGCCAACATGCACACTTCACCACATACTCCACCCACATCCACATCACAAACACCTGCATGTGTGGAGCTCCTTACCAGACACATACACAAATAACAGACACCTGAGAAACCCAATTGCAATCTCACTACACATAATCATACATCTTCAGAACACAGTACACATAATAGCGCATGCACCACTGTCTCAATGGTCAACTACCTGAGGCAAAACACAAACTCAAACCTATTATTCATAGGTGATTACATCATAAGACACAGTAATGTCCCTCCCACCAGGCTACATATGGGAAAGATCACATTTAGTTGTCTATAAGATGCCAGGATACACCATACCACCACACATACACGCAGGTCTGTCAACATCAGGTAATGTTATGCCGACTCACCAGGCTACATATGGGAAAGGTCACATTTATCTGTCTGTGAGGTGCCAGAATACACCATACCACATATGCATGCAGGTCTGTCAACATTAGGTAACATTATGTTGACTTCATATGTCCTGTGTGTACAACTTGAGACATACCTCAATGGGCTGTAAGCAGACACATGACTGAGCTTGCAGACTCTGTGTCTCTGGCAGGTATGCTCATAGTCTTCAGCTGAATTTCATCTTCACCTAGGATGATGGCTCAGTACACACAGAAAATGTTTAAAGTCAATAATTGGCTTATCGTGCGGTGTCCTTGTAAGGGGATCCAGTACATGTCAGCTGAGGATGACTTGCTCAACAGACCACTATGCTTTGCCATAGATGGTGTTCATCTGTCACCCCTGAGAGTTTGTGTACTGGCCAAGGCTGCTAACATCCCCATAGTGCATCTTATAGGCGATGTCTCAAGGGAAAACTTTCCAATTAGGAAACGTCATTTTCAAACAGCATCACAGTTATGCTGCTACACACTAGGAATGCCAACACTACATATCACTCACTGGAAGGTGTCCCCACCTTGGAAGATGCAGCCTTTTGCACAGTCACAGACACCTGGTTCAAGGCTGTCAAGGCTGTGGACAGCACCACAGCCATAACAGGCTGCACAACCTTTCACATGTTCAGACCTCAAACTGAAAGTGTGCCAGGTAATGCAGGTGGTGTATCCATATTTGTTAAAGATAGATACACATCCATAGTGGTTAAATAGTGTGATTCCATGGAGATACTGCAGGTGCTATTCACTGCTGGTAGGGCACCTAATCAAGCCATTGCCACCTACAGGAGCAACTCCATGAATCAGGACAGCTATTGTGCTTATTTGAATCTCCTTGTTTCTATCAAGACACATCACAACCCCATGGTGTGGGGTGACTTTCGCTAATCACCAACTGTATTGGTTACTCATGCTCAAACTCACTTACACAAAAATTAGTTCACATCCTTAACTACAATACCCTGAAACAGTGGAGTGGCATCCCCACAAGGGGAACTGATGTACTTCACCAGGTGCTTACCAATATGAGTGACCACTGTAGAACCTCCACTGTGAGGTCCTCCCTGGTGAGATCTGACCACAAATCAGTCTCCTTAAAAGTAAGACTCCCACCTGAACCCCCTCTCTTGCAGCAAATACAGTAATAAACTTCAACAAAGCAAAGTATAACCTTCTATGGAATGGTACAAGCAGCTTGACTGCACCACCCCCACGGATGAGACAGGCAACTATGCCAAGCTGTACACCGATACTTTATGCAAGCACCTGTACAACTGCATAGACTCAGCTGTACCTGACAGAAGGAAACAAGCTCCTCATAGCACAGCAAACTGGGAGTGGTCATACAATCCTCCAATCATGTCAATTTTCTACAAGAGGGTTGTCATGTACAAATGCTTGTTGACATACTCATGGTCATTAACCCCATGCAAATGTGTATGTAGTATCATTTCCATTGGTAACACCAATGCTCCTGGTAAGTAGCACATAAGTAGCAACATCTGATGTACATACTCATGGGTGATAAACCTGGCCACCCAGGTTTACACCTACTTTACCATAGATCATTATGTCTCCCCCGTGGTAAGAAGGGAAGTATATCATGCTCATGTCATTACTGAGGGCACTGTCACCTGATAATGACATAGTTATAACCTCTGTGTACTCTTACCTCGTCATAGCAATATTTGAGTGCAATGGCCATTCTGTCATGTACCTTTCCAAGCACCAGTGGCAATTGCACACGGCGCAAAGGTTCCTCACAAGGGAACTTTAAGTTCCCAGTATCTGTTCTATTGGAATCATCTGAAATAACTGCCATTGTAGCTTGTGTCATATAGACTACTCATATGTGATCTCTGCCTTGCATACAGGGCAACGTGTGACCCTACTGT
>NC_056733.1:482527123-482604623 GCF_019279795.1 Protopterus annectens | reverse complement strand
ATTGAGCTGTGCTTAACTAAGTGTATGAGTATGCCCAGTAGGATTTTCACTGGTTATAACCTGACTCCAGCCCACACCTAGCTGTACTCCAGTCCAAGATTTGTGTGTTACACAAAATAATATCTGTCCCTGTTTCTGCAGTGCTGCATATTACTGACACTAGCTATGACTTTCTAAAGTCTGTTGTAATTAATATGTGACATAGGTTAATGATATTACACCACACACAGAGTGACAGTCTGTAAAACACAAAGTAATGATACTTCACATCCAGAATAAGTGAGTACTTCTAGATTAGAACCATGAACACCATTGCACAAGCTAAGTACCCTAGTCCTTTGAGCCACACAAGCTGCTGGACTGACAGGAATCATTCCTCACACAATCAGCTGCATAAATATGAACAGTGTTACTCCTGCATTAAGTAAGATATACAATGTATGGTCAGTTTCTATGTTACTGTCCTGAGACTGCCTGGAATGCTGATATACCAATGGTGAGTTTCTGTTATAGCACTTAAGGGAACACTGCTGTCTTGGGGGTGGTGGAACACCACCACATGTTCTGCTGGGACACACAATAGTCTGAGTATCATGTCACCCAACTAACATCTCCCTTGACTGATGTACCAGTAATCTGTTGCAGTAAGACTGCATGAATATTCCATGCATGAGGTCTAGTGAATACTAATGGAAACATGATAGTAGAATGGCTATCTGTAGTCCCATGTGGATGTCATTTCTGTCCAAGAAGCCCACTGTATTAACTTACATAATGCACCAGATCCATACATACAATGCCATATTATAATAATCCTTATGAGTACTGTGTAGGTTATGGACTTACCTTGCAAATGCAGCAGGTGACACAACTGTAGTTCAGGGCTAATGCTGTCAGATGTAAGCAGTATACAGCCAATACATGGGGAGGTACAGAATGTGTGGGTTTCTGGCCATCTTTTTTAATTGCTGTATGTGAGTAGGAGTAAAGTGTCAGTCCCTAGGTCCCTAGGTTGTCAGTGTATGTACTATGCATTGCCTCTTAGCCAAAGCCAAGGCATACTGCGCATGCCTACATCTGACTACAGCGACATCAGCAGGGGGTTCCTCCTCCAAGTCCTCCTGTGACTGTGGTGACTTAAGCACTGGTGGAGGGGGGGGGGCTGTGTATCCCTTCCCTATGCTGATCCTGCTACAGCTGTTTCCACAGGATCAGATTGTGTGGCATAACACATACTGTGAACATATGTGCATATGTGGCTGGAGAATACTGCAGGGCTCCAACAGATATAGCTAGGCACTGGAACAATGATATTCCTAATTTGTGCATGTGTCTCATTATGGGGTTCTTCTGTGGGTGTGGGTGCATTTCTGATGGGTGTCATCATCCACGGTTCCAAGGTGTAGCCAGCATCCGCCAGTAAATGGCAGTGTGGAATGCCCCCCTAGCAAACATACGGTAAAGCTGTGATGTGTGCCAGATATGGATGTCGTGATAACTGCCAGGGCTGCCAGTATACACATTTAGAATAATCCCCTGGGCATTGCACATGACTTGGCAGATGATGAAGTGATACTCCTTACGTTTAACGTGCACTCTACCCTGATCACCAGGTGGTGCCTTGATGTGCACATGAGTGCAGTCTTTGATACCCAGTACTTCAGGGTAGTGTGCTACATGGTAGATGTGTTGCATATTGCTGGCCCTCACCTCAGGGGAGAGGGAAAAATATATGTGCCTACTGGCATGTGGTAGCACAGCATCCAGGAACTGGTGGAGTATCCTAGATGCAGATACTTGTGATACCCCCATCATGTCCCCAGTTGGTATTTGAAAAGTACCTGTAGCTAGTATCCTAAGGGTTACACATGCCTTTGTTTCCACTGGGATGGGTTACCCTCTGTTGGCTCTAACTCTGAGTTGAGGGTGGCAGAGCTCAGTGAGTTCTTGTAATATGTAACCCAAAAAGTGTTGCCATGGTGCAAAAAGAAGAACAAATAAACCAAAAAAGGCACCACCAGGGTTTCCAGACTCCACACTGTTTTATTTAACACAAATTGTTAAGCGCTCTCATCAATCCAAGTTGACTTCATCAGAACAATTAACTTTGTGAAAGCAACTAAATGCTGCATTATTTCTTCTCTTTCTCCTCCTACTTTATATACAAAACTTTCTGCCTTGCTACAGGTCTGCTGTAGGTCCAGCATGTGTGTCTGGCTAGTTATTTTGCATTTCTCATGCTTAGAATGTAATCAACATCATTTAATAGCCCTACTTTATTGCGCAATGTACTATGTGCCATGCTGCACAACATAGCTTATACACACTAGTAATTATTCATTGAATATATCTGCTTTCCATTCATTCTGCCTACATCATCACTGTCATGTGGGTAGTGTGCCATACAAACAAATTAAGCTATGCACCCTGCAATGTAGCATAGCTTATACAAAAGTCAAAAAAGCAATAATTAAAGATATTCAGTTTTAATTACTTGCTACGTATGCCATCACTGTGACCTGGGTGGTCTTTCCTCGCGAACATGCTCAGCTATGCAGCACAGTGCAAACACATGCAGCCGGTATTAAATAATCCTAAAAGTGAATGGACACACCTCCCTGCCAGCATCAGCATCTAGTGGAAATATCAACATGGTGTGGGAGCCTACACGAAATGGATATGCAGACATGCTTACTCCTTTTTGCTATTCAAGACATCCACCTCATATGCATACATATCCATGCTGCCACCCTGGAAACTATATTGTTCATAACTTTATGACCTGGGCAACAGCACCATTACACCATTGTATGGACCTGACATAGCATCCTATAATGCATTTCTGACAAATATCATAAAATGCTTTTTTTCCTTTTTTTTTATTTTCAATTTAGTATGTTTGTGCACTGCTGCACATAGAGCAAATATGCCAAAATTATTAAAAAAATATTTATTTTTACATATTCCATTTCTTTCTCAGACATCCACAATGTACATTTTGAACATATATGTATGTGTTCTAACATTTACTGGGGAATTATGTCCATATTTCTGATGTTTTACATCCCTTTCTGTCCTTGTAGACTCCTGTACATGGAAAAGTTCCATGTACACTACGGACATGGACACTGAGTCTAGATGGATGCCCTTCTACTTGTTGGATCACTCCATCTGGGTCATTTGCATAAGATTCACCTGCTTATTAGGTAATTTGCAGTACACATAACTTTCCTTGTTTGCGCTTGCTTGCGCACCAAGTGGCACTCACTGAATCTAAAAAGGTTTGCACTCATGTAAGCAACGCAGCACAATGCATAAATGTTTATTAACATTAATTGAATAGCTGGCCAAATTCTTATAGTTCTATTAGTGTTGTGAACCTGGTCGCAGGACCATACAGCTCAATGTCTTTTAACCTGCAATCTGCATCCACCTCTTTTGTAACTTGTACAATTTAGGTAATAGGTCTTACCTTTTGATTCAAGCAAATTATTCTTGCTCATTTCACTTACCCAAGGCAGTTGCCACATACAATTAAGCAGCTGTTAATGATCTGTTTCCTGTGGTCCACTGGACCATGGTTTGATTCTCTCAGCCTGCATTGTCTAACTGTGTGATTGTAAACAAGTCACTTAACAGGACAGTGCTTTTGGGATGCATCTGAAAACAGTCCGAGGAGACCAGTGCTCTACCCCAGTTAACAAACAGAAATAAAATAAAAATAAATTAAAGGCTTTTGAAAGTAAGTTTCTGAGTCTAAAAGGAATTGTTCAGTGCTGGAGGACCTCTGACTGGTACTTATGCACATACTGATTAATTCCACACTTTCTCTGCTGTGTCAGCTAGGGATGTACAACAGACTTTGATACTCCATTGTTTCCACTGATAACTGGTCAGTCTCCATAACCACTTAACACTGTGGTGCTAATTGCAGTGGTCATAGCATTAAAGTCCCTGTAAATAGCTTAGCTCAAACCCTTATTTCCTCATTTCCCTTTCACTCTCCATCCTGTTAAGATATTAGTGGTAAACTATCATACACTAGAATGTAATAAAGATATGTGTCTACATTTGTTCTGATGACTGTAAATTAATATTAAGGATAGAACCCTGTTGACTGAGAAGTTAATTAAAAACACATTGCAATGTTTATTGTATCATATTAGTTTTGCTGGGTGAGTAATTGAAACGGGTTAGAATCACTGATGTTGCACCTATAAGCTAATGTATTTAGTGTGTAAGCTGTTGATTTTAAGCTAAGGTATTCAGTATATGTTTTGATCTACTATATGCCATTCACGTAAGATTTAGCTGTATTTTGTTGTGTGAAAACAGACTTCTCCCTTTGTCATTTTCTTTACTTTAAAGCAAAAAAACAATAACATATTGCTTCTGAAACAATTTGAGATCTCCCTGCTGGCTGCATATTTGCCTTGGAGAGGCAAAAGCTATTATAACAGCTCAGCAAACTGGCGCTCCTAGGTAGTATCCAGAACATTATGCTCCAGTGTATTTCTGAGTAAATATAAACTTTGCCATAGTATAACATTACAGCCCCATATCCCTTGTTTCACACTTACGCTAATAAGTAAAAGTCATGGGAAAATAGTGTAAGGGAACCTATGAGCAAAAACCTAGGCTATGATACCGTAATAGTATTTGTTTATTCAACTATCCAAGATTTAGTGGGATTAGGTGAGTAATTAGCTAAACTTTTATAGTTTGATTAGTACCACAAACCTGGTAGTTAAAATGATATGAACAGCTCACAGCTCTATGTCATTTAATCTACAGTCTGCATACTTATCTCTTGTAGCTTGTACAGTTTAGGTAATAGAGGTTACCTTTTGATTCAAGCACACTATTTTGCTCTTTTTGCTTATGCAGGGCATTTAGAAACAGGTTTCTGAGTCTACAAGCAGCCATTCAGTGCTGAAGAACCTCTAATTGGTATGCATGCATGTACTGATTGATTCTGCACCTGCTCTGTTCAGCCCACTTTGCTCAGATACATTTTAGAAGCATTTGCAATAAAATAATCAGACTTCATAGCTGGATGCAGTTCTGTTTAAAGATCTTAGTCATAAAAGTGATGTGGTTAAAACCACGTCTTAAATGAGGAAATACTCCCAACAGTAGTACAATATTTTAAAGCAAACAGACCCACAAGAAAAGGTAGAGGACTATGCATTCATTATTCTAACCACTTCAGAATAAATGTTTACTCACAGCTCAACGTAGCTACCATCTAAATACCACCACAACCAAGAAATGCCAATGCAACAACATAATAATAAATACTATTCGGAATCTCAGATAATACCAAAACACCATATCATCATACTAGATGACAACATAGAATGGCCAAACCCCCAAAACACAACTACTTGTAACCCTACATATTAGTCTATTTGTTTTCATACAAATAACAACAAATATGATATGAGGTTCGATCCTGACCTATGGCTAATGCCTGTTTGGTGTTTGCATGTTCTCACTATGTCTTTGTGGGGTTCCTCCCACCTCTGAAAAACATGCTGAGTGTTTCCATCCCAAAACTCACCAATGAATGGATCTGTGGGCAGTAGCATAGACTCTACATGGTGCTTACAGGGGGAAGAGTTGTATAGACCAACTACTTTAAGAATCTACTGTGGTGAGCAGTATCCTTGAAATCACAGACTTCACACCGTGGTAGGACTAGCCACTCAACAGTGTAAAATATGGATCTAGTTGATTCAGTCATGTTGACATATGTCACCAAATGTGCATGGGTATTTGCCGGTGATAAGTGGGTTGAGCTACCAGCCTACTCCGACCTACGCCAGAGACCTATGCTATGGTGAGAGGGGAATATTGCCCCTATTGGCAAGTGTGTGCCTGCCATAAAGCCCAGCAGCCCTAGGTCAATAAGCTACTGATTGGCCAGTGTCCATTTGCCCAGCCTGGGTTACCTGGGATAACTCTGTTGAGCTAAAGCTGGACATAAAACCAATCAACCTGCCAGACAGGGAAACTCATCACTGACCCTTCACATCTAAGTCACCATCTTTTTGAATTATTACCATCAGCCAGACATTACAGATTAACTTGCATCATAACAAGCAGATATAGCAACAGTTTTTTTCACAGGCCATCAAGATCATAAATGGTTAATGCAGTTTATTAGGCTGGGTATTCTTGTTCCCAAGCCTCTGAGGGTTTTGCAGTATTGTTTACTTATTGTTAATACTTGTCTCTTTCAGAGCTTATTTCAGTATTTCTTGCACTGAGTTGCATGTTGCACTTTGTACATACATGTATATGTATATTTACATTTTTTTGGTCTTGTTTTTAAAAGTTGCATGCATGTTGTTTATGTCATTTATACTTAGAGAGTCATCGAAGCTAGAGTCAAATTCCTTTTATGTGTGTATACTTGGCCAATAAGTGTGATTATGATTCTGATGAGCTCTTTAGTAGAAATAAGTCTAACAATCATCCCAGACATCTTATATTCAAATGTGTAAACTATAATAATAGGGAAGAAATTTTGAGAAAAGCTCGGGAAAGAGGAGTAGTGCTTAAAATGGCAGGATATTTATTTTATTTGTTTACTTTATTCATTTTAGTTTTCTACAGGTGTAGTACACAGACCACTATAGGCCATTTGTAGGCACAACCCCGGATATCAGGCATGAATGTTACCTAATTATAATGCAGTGCATTATGCAGAAAGGAGGCTAACAGTTTCCACGAATGTGTAGGGATATGGTCTTTAAAGTGGACCTAAATTTCCTGCTATGCTGTGTATCACAAAGGAGGCCAGTACTATCACTTTCATTCAGCAATGGAAGGGGATCCGTTTATTAAAGGTCTAGGAACTGGAAAGCGTGCCTCTTATCTCATTACATCCGAGTGACGCCTCCAGGTGCATCTGTAGTTACCTCCTACTGCACTTCTAGGCGTCAAATATTCCTTGTTCATATTTGCATTAATAATAGCAAAAACCATGATAAATACGAAGTATCAGAATATTTTATTTTGAAGCATACATGATGGCAAACACAGCTGTGTTGATATTTGACCTGTGTCAGTGAGTATTTGTTAGAACTGTAAGGTGATGACTTTGTTTTTTAAAGGCTCAAGCCACGCCCACTGGAAGTTAAAGGTACACACTCAAAAGAGCTGTACTGGAGCGAATGAGAAGAGCGGGACAAATGACTGAGCAATGCTAGTACAACAGGAAAAAGAGAATAAGATCCACCTTGTCGTGACTTAAAAATGGCAACTAGAAAGACAAGGAAAAGAGCAGCCCTTGAAGTCACCAGAGACAAAGTACAGATATGAGCCTTTAGCTCACTTAGAACTGATTTGGGTGCTGGGGAGGAAGCTGAGCCCCCTTCCTGGACTCAAATATTCCAATGGACAGATTACAAGAAATGGAGCATATGTAACAGAGTACTTCATTGGGTGACTATGCCATGGCAGATAATCAACTTAACACTCAATGCCAAACAATTGAGTTGTTATGCTGAAATGCACTATGTCTTCTTTTTCTTCCACTCTCTAATCTTTTTTTAGTGAAGCCATCTTAGAAGTTATCTAGTTGCTATCACTAGAAGAAAGAGGATGTAAAGCTGTAGTATTTGTAGGAATAATGACTCTGTTTAGAATGATCTTTTGAGTGAGGCTTGTGTAATACTTCTTATTAACTAAGTAAAGCACAGCACATTTACACTGCATAAAGCTAATGTTACTTTCTTATTTCACAGGTTTTGGAGACAGTTGTAACCATGATACACTATCTTATGTCTGGCACAGAGTAAAGGAATCAGGTATTTGCATGGTGTGTGCCATCTTGCATCAGCTCAAAATGACTTTTCGTTTGTTTTTTTCCCCCTCCTGCATGTAACTCTCGAGCATGATTGATGCAGCTTACATAGAATAAGACTGCGGAAGGGCATAATACGTTTAACAAAGATTTACTCATAACTACTGTGAGTCGTGGATGAAATGGAAGGAGCGACAGGGGTAGTGCATCCTTTATTTATGATCCTACTCATTTACTGTACAACTGTTACTGTTTTTGTTGTACATCTGTGTATTTACCAGTTTGATAGTGTACAGGCTAAATATGCAAGAGAGTCAGCACCAGTATAACAATGCCAAGGAGAGCAGTCATATTGCTTTTAATTGACAGAAGAGTCAGTTAATGAAATTAATCTCCTGGAATGTTGAAAGACTTTTCATAGGCGAAGAAAACACTATTGTTTCCAGACTCAGCAAGCTAGGGGCTCAGAATAATATGTTGCAGGAAATAAAAATAAAGAATAAGCATGAACAAAGGTTCTTCAGAAGTAGGAAAGGGATAAGAGTTTTCTTCAGCATCACAACTGCTAAGATGGGAGTGGTCCATCATCGTTGCTTAGGATGGAGTGTCAAAGGTTGTTAAGGAAGATGAACAAGGGCAATGGTTGGTGGTGATTATGAATACAGACCAGCGTGAGGTTATTCTTGGAAACATATACAGGCCTAATGAGGGTGATCGCACCCTACTTGTAAGTTTTTTTTAAGTTATTGCATCCCTTCACATAAGCAATCAGCTTCTTAAAGTGGGCAGGGATTTCAGTGTTGTCATAGACCTGATTATGTACAGGATTCCATCAGGAAAGATTAGATTGTCTAAATGTGAAAAGGATTCAAGATTTTTTTTAGAGTCATTAGAACTTATAGATGTGTGGAGAGTACTGCATTATAAAGACTATCACCAGTATTCATTAACCTGAAAATTCTGTGCAGGAACAGTGTAGCATAGAATATGACCGCAGAGCGAGCCAGCAAACAGCTAATCTGACGTGCACGAGTTTGCCTACACTGTTCCTGCACGGATATGGCTGCAGAATGCTAATTGTCTCATCCACTGGTGAAAACCATGCAAATGAGGTGAATTAGCGATTTACCAAGCAGCCAGGTATCCATGCAAGAACAGTGTTATTTGCAGAAATGTATTCGGTTACTAACCAAATACATTTCTGCAAATAAAATGGAGGCATGACAGCTCTCAAAAAAGCATGTATTATAGTGTTTAGGCATGCCAATGGCCAAATAAATATATGGCCATTGTCATGGAAGAGTGTTTTCTTTTTATAAAAATAAAATTTATTTTTTTTTTTTTTGGCCAATCTCGGCCGTTTAAGCATAGGGCAGCACAGTGCAAACGGGATCATGCCGAAAATAAAAATAAATATATAAAAACTCAATTTTAAGGGAAATCTTCATTTTGCTATGGCATGCAGAATGAAAACAATACCAGGGCCCAGTGGTTGTCAAGGGGAAAGGCTCTGTCTAAGTGCAGTAGCTGAATCACAAAAATCTTCCAACATCCCAAACTGCACCTAACCATGTAGGTGCTCTAGTATGATGGTGTAACTAGGAGGAGCAACAGACATGAAAAGGGTGTGTGTAAGGCATGTTGCAAGCACATTGGAGCCCTAAGCATAGCTAAGCACAGGTTAAGCAAGTGATTGCGTCTGAGGCTGTATTGACTTATTCCATGAACTGAGGAGCATGTTCATGCCCCGGGGGATTGCCATTTCTTACTGTTTACATAAGCTAAACAGGTTTGCGCAGCACCCACCTGGTCTAAAACAAAACAAAAATAAATGGAAATAGCAGGACTGTTTACATTTGGGGACTGGGTTTGTGTGGCATGCCTTGGGGCTTAAAAGGAGGGGAAAGGGGAAGGGGAAAAAGAAAAAAAAAAGGAAAATAGCAGAATTAAAGTAATCAAGTACAAATAACATAGCTGGCAGGTGGAATGAATCATAGTCAGCCAATCATACAGGCAGCATCTGCAGCCCAACAGTATAAAGTATGGAAACACCTTACAGTCTGGGTTTTCCCACAAACTCTGCACCATTAGTGTACACATGCGGGAGGAAGTTTAACTGGAAAAATGTTAGGGGCTGCCATTGCTTTGATCTATCAGTATGTGCTAGAGGCTGACGGCAGAGAGGAGGATAATGCTGACAACCACCACAGACCAAGGAGGAGGAGAAGAGTGTTCAGACCCAGGGTAACTTACCAGGGGCTACATGATCTGGAGATAGTAGAGTGTGACAGGGTGGACAGAGACATACTTCAGCAAATCACTGAGCTGTGCTGGCTTCAGTACAGACCTAGAACCAACAGAGGGGAACCCATCCCAGTGGATACCAAGGTATGTGTAGCCTTAAGAATTCTAGCTACAGGTAATTTCCAAAGACCTACTGGGGATATCATTGGGGTCTCACAGGTATCTGCATCCAGGGTACTCCACCAGTTCCTGGATGCCATGCTTCCACATGCCGGTGAGCACATTTACTTCCCCAATGCCCATAAGGAGAGGACCAGCAATATGCGTTTCTTCCACTATATAGCAGAATACCCGGAGGTACTGTGTGCCACAGACTGCATGCACATCCACATCAAAGCACCACCCGGTGAACAGGGTGGGTTCTACATAAACCACAAGGGATTCCCCTCCATCAACTGCCAGGTCGTGTACAATGCCCAGGGCATTATCATGAATGTGTGTGCTGGCAGCCCTGGAAGCTATCACAACTCCCACATCTGGCATTCGTCACAGCTGTGCCAGGCATTTGCCAGTGGGGACATCCCATATGGCCATCTGGTGGGGGATGCTGGCTATGCACTGGAGCTTTGGATGATAACACCTATCAGAAATGCACACACACCCACACAAGAATGTCATAATGAGGTACACGCACAAACCAGGATCATTATAGAGCATGTGTTTGGGATGCTCAAGTCACGGTTCTGCTGCCTTGACATATCTGGTGGAGCCTTGCAGTACTCTCCAGTCACATGTGTACACATGTTCATAGTATGTGTCATGCTACACAATATGATCCTGTGGAAACAGCTGCAGCAGGAACAGCATGGGGAAGGGCCACACAGACCACCACCATTGCCAACGTCCCAATAGGCACAGAGGGACTTACAGGAGGAAGCCCCTGAGCCTGCTCCTGTAGGCAGATGGAGGCATATCCAGTATGCTCAGCCCTTGGCAAGAGGCAATGCACAGCACACATGCTGGCACTGTAGGGACTCCAGGGACTGACACCTCTCTCTGACTTGCATACACAGTAAAATGGATGACACGCACATCACATTACCTGTAACTTACCATGTATAGGCAGTGTACTGTGTGCATCCACTATAGGCAGCCCTCAAGCACTATCCTCACAACTGCTGCAAGCACAAGGTAAGTCAGTCTTCTTAACAGTAAATTAATGGATTAGTATGTTTTGCTAGCATATCTATGGTAATTTTGCATGCATGCAAGGGAATGGGGTGGCCTACTGGGATAGCAGCACACAACTGACAGCTATGTGGGACACCAGGAAATGTCTGGCCAAAACTGGCCTCCACACACTATGCAGCAGTACCCAAGGTGGCAATTCCCACTGCAGTATATGTGTGGGGACAACTAACTGGGGGTCATAGGTCACAGGCATGGATGTCAGGGCGGGGGTCCCATAGCCACCCTTCACATCCACACAACAAGTTAGCTGTAGAAAACCACAGGGAAATGTCTGGTAAAGGCACACAAATGGCAGCAATGTTGAATTAACCCCCTACAGACTCATGCAGTGATAGCACAGCAGGACCTGCAGTTGCAGTAAGGCTATGAAGGGTAAGAAGTCTGAAACGCAAATGTATGCCAGTACAATCTGACCTGGGCTCTTTACTGATATGCCTCTAGTCCTCAAGACAGGGCAAAATGTAAAGCAAATAACAGCACAGTCTATGCAAATGTGTACAGTTGACAGGTGCGCCCCCCATATACCCACACAAATGCAGTAGCATGTATGCTTGCAGGGAAATAGCAACATAGCACACATTGGCAAGCCTGTACCAATACACATGAAAACATGTTGCCAGTCCACAATATGCAGGGGTCAATGAGCTATGTGTATGTGTGGGTAATACTGTCTGGCTCTGATCAGCCTGGCAGTCGTCTTATAGTCCCCTAGGTACAGTGCTGCCTTTGACAGGGCCATGTGCAGATAACTGCAGTGCCAACTGTTATACATGTCAGTGACACCCACTGCACTGACATACCTGGAAGCCACAGTACTATGTGAAATATACTACACATATTAGTGACATTTTGAAGGATGTATAGCAGAGGTGCCAAGGCCTTTGTGAATATAAGTGCTTTTTTGGTACTGTTGGCAGTGGTCATTCTCAATAATCTTTTTTTCTTATGTTTACTTTTACATATAATGGACATGCCTGCACAGTTGAATGCACTCTGTACCCACATCCATAACTCCCAACCTCTGACAGCAAGATGTCTGGACAAAGGCAGAAATAAAAGTGGAACAAAGGCACAATGATAGCCATGTGTTGTAAATATTACCCTTACATACTGAGAAAGTTGGTAGGGTGAGGGGTTTGCAGTAGCGGGAATTGTCTGAAGGTTATGTAGTCTAAAACAGTAATGTCTTTCATTATTTTTTAACAACACTCTTCGATTATATGTAACTAACTTGCCATAAAAACACAAGTTTACGTAGAAAGGATGAAACCTCTAGCCAAACACCTGGACAACCTGCCAAAAAAAGTACAGGTGAGAGGTATGCCCACACAAGTTTATTGCATTTCAGGTTAGAAAGATACCACACAAGCAGGAGATCCCCAGCCAGTATATCACAGGTTGCTGGACTGTTTACACAGCCGTGTCATTACTAAACTGGCTGTAGCCACACCTCGCAAATGGTCTTGCTGGGCAAGAATTTACATAGCTGCCCTCATAATATTGGTCTATGCATCATACAACTAGTATTCCTCTGGCAAAGCAATGTGATGATCTGAGGATGTCTGTCACTAGGTAATGGCACAATACATTGCAGTGTCTGACTACAGATATGTCAGAAAATGTTTGCTAAACAAAACAAATACCCTGAGGAAAGTCCCATGTACTCCTGAGAGGTATGGCTGTAGCACACAAAACCATGGATTGGAGTACACCTATCTCTGGAATGGAGTCCCACTCTAACTATAGAAGGTCACACTGGGCATGCTCCTACACTTAGAGAATCACAGGACATGTTGAAACCCACATCGGAATATATGACTGCATGGTGTATATGTCTGTGTATACAGACAGCTATGTACACCTCAACTGTCCACACATACACACACACACACACACACACACACACACACACACACACACACACACACACACACACGCACACACACATCAGACAGGATTACCCTCAGCTAGCTGTAGGTGGCCCATATGTGATGTATCTGCATCTGTTGCATGAGATATGCACACACACACACACACACACACACACACACACACACACACACACACACACACACACACACACACACACACACACACACATATATATGGGCAACAGATAACAACATATGTCAAGCATACACACGTGTAGATGTGAGGAACTGAGAGACAGACAGGGATAGAGAGACAGTGACACAGGGGGACACAGACAGAGTGAGTAACACAGATGGACAATGATGATGTGCTCCATTGCTGTACATATCAGACTCATCAGGCTAATGGGCTGATAATTCTCATGGTCTGTAGTTGCTACCCCTTTATGGAGAGGGTTGACTGCAGCACTGTGCCATTTGGGAGGGACAAAGCTTGACGTGAGATTGTGACTGAACAGGGCACACAGATGTGGTGCCAGGTATCTTTGTACTTCATGTAGAACACAGCCAGGGATATTTTGGGTCCCATGGAAGCTGTATTCTTGCCCATGGACAATGCAGGTTTAACCTAGGCTGCAGTAATCCTGGGTGCATGGCATTTTTCTGACATTCTGATTGTTCCCTTAGAGGATGAGAGGGGTAAAGCTGACACTGAATGTGTTGGCAAGAATGTTGGCAATATCTGTTGGCTCAGTATAGGAGGTAGCATTGTGCAGTAACTCAGAGCACTTCTGGATATTACTGTGGAGGTTTCTGATATAACTATCAAAGGCTTTGTGATTGTTGTCAGTGTCTGCTGCAATTCTGCCATCATAGCTGGCTTTAGATGATTTCATGAGGGATCTCAAGTTGTTGTTGAGGTTAATAAGGGAGTTTTACCAGATTTGGGACTCCACCTTTTTCTGCAACAGTTTCTTCCTTCAGTTGTACAGGTTATTAATGGCAGGGGACCACCAGATTGGCCTCCAGTGTTTGGAGAAGAGTGTCATGGTTCTGTTGGGTATGGCTAGTTCCATGCATTTATGTACATATTTGTACAGTGCATTTATGTATCATTCGGCAGTCATGCAGGTATTTTCCATTAGTATGGGTGCTGTGAAGTTAGACAACTCTGTTTTTAGGAGTCCAAAGTCAACTTTGGAGAAGATTTTCAAGGTGGTTACATTTCTGCGGGAGGGGGGTGAGATGTGGATTTCCATGGTGATCACTTTATGGCTGGATCTGACCAGGTAGGGGTTGACTACTATTGTCAAGCAACAGTCCCATATGTTAGTAATCAACATAGGTCAAGGATGCTGCTTCCTCTACTGGGTGACAGAATGAGCTGGTCCAGGGCATTGGAACTGATGAATTCCAGGAAATGTTGGGCCAGTGTATGGGTGCTTGAGTATCTTTCCCAGTTGATGGAGGGGTAGTTTGACGTGATTCTGTAAATATACTATCAATGTCTAAATGTTCTTCACCAAATATTCTATTATGCTGTTTGAGATAAGTGATATGTAATGACGTTTTGAGTTATGTAATGATGTTTTTTTTACTGTTGGGAGCTTTTCTCCCCAGGCCTCCGCTGAAAATGGACATATATCCAGTCGGACTATCCCGGTTAACAAATGTAAATAAATAAATAAATAAATAGTTGAAGTCTCCTAATATGAGAGTGTTGGGTTGGACCTTAATAGATTCCAGGGTGTTGAAGAATGTGGATTGAGAGTCTAGGGACATGGATGGGGACCTATAGTAGGCTATGACCTGGATTACCCAATGTCTGTTGTACCTGAAGTATCTCAGATACATTATGCTGGGATACTAGTCTGGAGGTGTGCATATCCTTTATGAATATGGAGACACCACCACCTTCAGAGCTGTGGTTCATGTTTTTGGTCTGACAGGTGTGGAAGGAGTTATAGCTTGGTAGTGCAGGGGTGCTGTTTGCTGCCGTAAACCAGGTCTCCATTACAGCACAAATGTCAATGTTCTCCATTTTGAAGAGTGCTTTGAGTGACTGCATCTCAAGATTTAGATGTCTAGTGTTAAGCAGCATGACCCTCAGATTGCATTTATGTATAGCTGTTATGGTGGTAATTTGATATGGAACACCGCCTAAAAAGGCACTATAGGGGTGGCAAGACACTTAGCCAGGGTTGACAGATGCAGGCCATCTCTGGCAAGCCATCGCAGTCTGTTAGTCAAGTAATCCTCACCAGACAGACACTGGATCCCCTGAGAATGACACCAGACACTTAAGCAAATTGTTTAAGTCAATCATTTGTTGTTTGTACTGCGGTATCATTCTGGGTGACAGTAGTATACTGCTGAGGGCTGTTATCATACCTTCCTGGCCCACATAATCTGAGAGCTCCACCATATCTCTTTTCATGTAGTCCAGGGAGATGCATCTTAGGTCATTCACACACACATGGACAATGACAGAGTGAAACTTGTAGTTGTTGTGGAGTGACCTGACTGGGTGTGTTATGTGTTGGATTCTGGCACCTGATAGACAGCTGATTGTTACCTTCTCCATATTCAACCTAGTGAGTGGGATATCTGTGTGCTTTACTATTGAGTCACCTATGATTACTATATTGAGCAAGGTGGTTAGCCTTAGGGGCTTAGTTTGAGGGGTACACTGTGTAGGTGAGATATATGTCCTGTGGTGTGTGCTGTGTTGTGGTGCTTGAGTGGGTGTATGTCTTGGTGGTCTCTGCTGTTTGGGTAAATGTCTATTGAGTGCCTCTGTGAAGGTGGGTGTGTGGTTTTTGTTTGTATGCCAGAGCTGTGATAGTGAGTGTTCTGGAGGGGTATGTATTCTATGTGGTGTAGTGCAGGTGTTGACCCTTCTCCTCTTGACCAGCTAGTCCAGTCTTGGCTGGAGAGTGCATATCTTCCAATTTGGTGATATAGGAGTATCTCTCACAAGTCTGACTGTTGGGAGTTTAGAGAAGAGGGTTGTCTGTGTACATGAGGTAGTTGCAACAGTGCCTCAGAATGCTCAAGTGCACCAGGTTAATGGGAAAAAGCACAGAGAACTGCACTTGAATCATGCCAGGAGGGGTGGTCATAACTACTAAGTACTGGAGCTAATTTCATGAGGAACAACTACTGCTGATGGCTCTCAGGTGTGCTAGAATAATTGATACAAAAACCTGTTGAAGTGCACAGCTAATATGCTATTTGAAGTGCAAGAGAGAAATAACTAGCAAGATCTAAGTGAAAAAACTGAAGGCAGACTTTCTGACACCTACAATAGTTTACCTCAGCTGTGCAGTTATCAGCACCTTTGGCCAGTTGTCAGTCTAGTAAGCTCTGTAATGTGTGCAATAACTGCGTAATACTATATAGTACAAATAACTAGATAGGCAGCAGTTCTAATCTCAATACTGGCAAGTAAGTGTGTGTGTATGTGTGTGTGTGTGTGTGTGTGTGTGTGTGTGTGTGTGTGTGTGTGTGTGTGTGTGTGTGTGTGCATGTGTGTGTGTGTGTGTGTGTGTGTGTGTGAGTGTGTGTGTGTGTGAGTACCACCCTGTAAACTTCCCAGCACCCTACTTTACTAGACCTGCTGATGTCATTCACCTTAGAAGTACCTTGGGATGAGCTGAAATCATGGGTTATCTCACAATCCATAAAGGGATTCAGAACATTACGTGTTGTAAGAGATAGTGTGTTATGTCCCATGCATATAATCTATGTAGGGCATGTCATGTGTATGTAGTACTACAGTACATCAAAGTGGATATGTAGGTTTACTAATCTGTCTATTGCCAACTGTGTTTGTGATACTGTATACACATCCCCTGTGTCAGTCCACACTGTGTGCATGCAAAGGATATACCATTTTGTCTCCCTGTCCCACCTGGTGAACTCAGGAATACATATCACAAACCTGTCATATACAGTATCATGCATGCCTCATCAACTGCATCAGGGTTGAGTGTATGTGAAAGAAATGGTGGGGCCAACAGGTGTTGACAGGTGAATCTGTTGCAGTTAATGTAATGGCTACACTTGTGAGGGACCTGCTGACAGTACTGCAGTAACATATTCTGTATGTATGAGCCTGTGGTACTACACAACACTGAGGTGACATGTCTGAAGGCTAACTGTCTGTAACAAGGGGTATGTATACAAGGTCACACTGTCTGATAACAGAGTCCCTCACACACTGTTGCATGCATACACAAATGGTACATATACATATAAAGCTGTACCTTGCCTATGACACGTTCAGTGTATTCCCACTCTGCCATACTCCCTCTTGGGAATGTATGCAGGTCCACAGCCTGCAGACACACAGACACCTGGAACACAAACAGAATACAGCATGTCAGATTACATTCAGTCAGTGGTACTAACAGCAATAATGCATCCTGGCTAATAAGGTACATATACCTGTATGTCTACCCATAACAAATGCAAGCAGACAGCACCTTACACAGTATTACATAACTACACTGTACTATATTCACCCTGTGCATCAGACCCATATTAGCATGTCCCTGCATTAATGTTATGGATGACAGGGATGTGGCACATATGGTTGACATCATGCGTGTGTGCTTGGAGGGGTATCCAATAGATGGGCTGTACAGAGGTGCTGTGTGTGTCTGGAGGTGACCTGCCTGTGATACAGATGTGTGTGTGTATATATGCACACAGTCACGCCATGTGGCTGCCCTACACAGGGGTATGTTGGACAGCTATGGACCATACATGGCAGGGTGTCCACTTCACTGTCTCCGGCCACGGACATGGGAACTGGTCCTGCCAGGGGTATCACTGGCACCACTAGGCCCAAGGCCAGATGCAGTACTGCTTCCTGATGGTGACTGCTGTCTGCTGGATCCGTGTCCCTGACAGGACTGACCAGGACCACATGCCCATGGCCTGCTCTGGTGTGATGTGGATAGCAACCCCCCTATGGTAGTGCTGGTGTCACTGCCACTATGGGAGTGCGAAGGTGCATGGCCCCATAGACTCTCAGCTGTTATTGGTGCTGACCTATGTCCACGTTGCTGATTCCCATCTCCCACCACACGCTGTAGCACAGACATGCCATGGTTGAGGATTGCCAAGGTCTCATCCCACCGTCCATTCATGACCTCAGTATTTTGATGTGTGGCCTCAACAAGGTCATGTCACCACATAAATCATAAAATGTTGCATCCTCCACCCTGAGTATTTGTCTGGTGTGGTGTTCACTATGTGCCTATGCATCCATGACAGCCTGAAACATGCATCTGGTGACACCTGCTGTGGCACTTGTGAAAGCAGCTTGATGAGCAGCAGTCCTCCTGTGAGCACCCCTGTCCATCTGCCTGTGTGGGACCTCACCTGCACTTTGGCTATGGCCAGTGTCTACACTCAGACCTGCCATAGTCACCACACTAGCCTGTTCCATGCCACCACCTGCCAACTGTCCATCATCTGTGGCCACTGGTGATGGGGTATGTGCAGGCATTGTCACTGTGTCTGAGGATGGTGGGGACAACAGTGGGATGTCAATCAATGGCACAGATTCAGGCCCTGACAACTCCACCTGTACCTCACTATTCCTATCATCATTGTCAGAGTCTGCAGAGACAATGACATCAGTTTCCAAGTGGGAGGGACCCCGAACCCCATCACCACCTGTGAGGGGAAGGAAACATATGTACATTAATACCTGCACTTTGAGGTTGTCTGGTACACACATGCACACGCGCGCGCGCGCGCACACACACACACACACACACACACACACACACACACACTTACAGGTGAGGTGGTGCAAATCTGTTACACAGACCTCATCCAAATGGTGACATGTATGACACACGGCCCTCAACATCATGCATTGCAGCCAGTTTTACTACATGTAACTAATAATATAGAGCTCTGGGATATGTGATGTTAGTAGGTGATGGCCCTTCCCCAGCATAGACTGCACCCATGTACACATCATTGCTGTTCACCTGTATAGCACAGTGGCAAGTACTACAGAACATACCTCACAGCTGTACAGATCCTTGGAGGATGTGTAGATGTCTGGTTCATATGTCTGCTCTGTTTATCACAACCCATGTGTTTCTATGATACATAACTGGGATGATCTGAGGAGTGACATCGCTGATTAATGACATACATTTGAGTGTCAGACCTCTAAACCAGCAGTAAATGTATGGTCACACAATTCCTGTTACACCACCAACCTTCTAATTTTACAGTGGATATGATAAGCATACTCAACCCTGTTAACATGCCATGTTCTTGAAATATTTAAAATGAGACCGCAATAATGCATTCTAATATATTACCAACCTTTCATATGAAATATGACCTGTGCAAGCCAATCGATAAACAAACAAATGTGTTACATGTAAAATATGATGAATGAAATATGTACAATATGGTGGGTGCATAAGTGTGCACACCCTTAAAATGATACTTTGTTGAAGCACCTTGTAAGTGACACACAGCATTCACTATTCTTGGGAAGGTGTCTATCAGCATGGCACATCTTGATTTGGCATTATTTGGCCAGTCTTCCTTGCAAAGGTCCCCCAACTCTGTCAGATTGCAAGGGCAGCTCATGTGCACAGCCCTTGTCAGGTCACACTTGGGTTTTGCTATCGGGTTTAGGTCTAGGCTCTGGCTGGGTCAATCCATAACCATGAGTGTGTTCAGGTGAAGCCATTCTTAGGTAGCATTGGCTGTATGCTTCAGGTCTTTGTCATGTTGAAGGATGACACCCCTCCCCATCCTCAGCATTCTTGCAGACACCTGATGGATGTGGGCCAGACGTGAGTGTTATTTTGAACTGTTCAGAATTCCCACCACCATGACTACAGGCTCAGTTCTGGCTTTAGAACAGCATCCCCACAGCAGGACAATACCACTAGTGTGATTCACCATGGGGATGGTGGTCTTCAGGTGAAGAGAGGTGTTGCTTGTGCACCACATTGTGGCTGTGAGGTTGATCCATAGTCTCATTACATCATAACACATTTTCATACATGCCTTTGGGAGACTTGATGTGCTGTATTGCAAGTTGTATCCACCACTGGATGTTTTTTGGTGTGGGGAAATGCTTCCATCTTCTGACCCTACTCCATAGGCCAGACTTATGAAGAATATGGGAGATTGTTCTCACATGTAGTAAAGAACACCAGTACTTACAAGAGATTCCTGAAACTCTCTCAGGTGTTGCTGTATGTCTCTTGGCAGCCTTTCTGACCAGGTTTGGACATGTCTTTTCATCAGTTATGGAGGGACGTCAGGTTCTTTTCAACAGCACTGTTGCCCCATATTCAATCCACCTTTTGATGACTTTCTCCACTGTGTTCCATGGTGTATGCAATACTGTGGTAATGTTGTTGTACCCTACTCCTCAGTGATACCTTTCAAATATGAGATCCCTTTGCTGCTTTGTAAGCTGTCTGCAAGCCATAGCTGTTGCTGTCGCAGGCAACTGAGCAAATGACCGGAAAATCCTACTTGGACAGGAGACTGTTATTTGGTATTATTCAGAGTGCCTTTACTTGATGGCAGGTGTGTACCCAAGCAGACTGAATGCTGTCAGTAAATCACCAGCTTCTGCAATAAAATATTATTTGAAGGGTGTGCACATGTATGCATCTAGCTTATTGTAAGGTCTGGATACTCCATATTTGGTGCCCAACAGATTCATTGGTTTTACAAGTGAATTGTTCATGTTATGGGTCACATTAAAGGTTGGAAAAGGTGTGGACTGACATGTTGTTGTCTCAGTTTGTATCTATCACAAACAAATGGCATCTTAACAGGGCTGTGTACACTGTTTATATCCACTGTATAAGAGTAATGTTTCACACATGTCCCTACCTTAGGCCATTTGTCCCCCCATTTTGCTGGTCTCTGTCCAGAAGTCTTGCACTGATAGGTTGTGAGGTATGCTACAGGAATGTTACATTCTCTTCAGATAGGCCCCTGTGGTGACCACTGTGAGGCAATGCAGTTAACCCCACCACAAGTGAACATGCACATAAAGCAATATGGCTATGATTGACAGTTGGGTGCATGGTAAATTGCATGCCCTTCACATGCCTGAGATATTGGCAAACCACAACAGAACAATTCCATACTCACCAGCTTCAGGCTGCTGTCCCACATGCAGACTAGAGGGACCTAGGTAGTTGTGGGAGAGAGGCATTGTCAGCCAACTCACATGTGGCATTGGTACAGGATGGATGTAGCATGTCTGCACATTTACAGTGCAACCCCCAATACTACACAATTTGCTATCCTTCACTATAGATGTGCACTTCTGTGCATTAGAAAACCCCATCCACAACTGCAATCTGACTTGACACATGCATGTAGATCCTCTACAAATACAAGTATGTCTGCTACACTAGTCTAGTAATCTCCACTGGGGCCTTACCTACCCACTCCTTGTCCATTGTCTGGATGCCACCCACCTCTAGCATGTGGGGGACTGTACCCTGTTGTTTTACTGGGATGGGTGCCTCAAGGTTGGTGAGGAGCTCCTCAGTGGGTGTCAGTGGGGGCTGCATGCCTGGGCCCCCACCTGTGGCTGTGTGGTCCCTGGCCATGGCAGCAACCCTTTGCTGGGCATGGTGTATGAGGTTGGTTGCACGATGCTGGACCTGCTGGTATGTATGTGCATGCAGGCCGACATTGTTTACCCTGTGGACAAGGTCGGTCCACAGGGCGCTCCTCTCCCACAGATGTTGCTGGCTCCAGCCAAACATTCTTGCCTGGTTCTGTAGTATGGCTTCTATGATTATGGTTGTCTCAGCCATTGAAAATGTTGCCCTTCACTGATGTGACATTGCACCTGGAAGACATAAACAGGGAAACCCATCACAGGACCTCATACATTTGGCAACAGTATGTACAGAACCTGCACATGTACATTGAATACCAGTAGCCACCACTCACAACCACATCATACCCCTGTAACCTATCATCACAGTATCAGCTTGCATTGCACTCCTGGTCCTGATGTGTCATATTCCTCCCCAGTGAGGGCCAGTTAATTGCATAATCCTCTATTCCTCATTCAGGTCTGTGCAGAGGGATGACATTGATCATCTTCCATGCAGATGAGGTGTGGATGGTGCCGAGGCTTGGTGTGACTACAGTGTGTAATGGATCTGGGAGCACATGCCTAAGTTCATGTAGGATGCAGACAGGGATGTTATCATGTCCTGTGGATACTTACGTTTGTTGACTTTCAGTAGGCAATATGTACCTGCTCACTGGTGATGAGAGGAGGGGTGTGGGTGCAGTGCATATCCACCTATAGTGATGCTGAGCCAGGGGGGGTGATGTTTGACCTAACCCTATCTGCAGCAGGTTGGCTATAGCTATGTTGTGTGTGTATGTGGTCTGATTGACCACCTTTACAGGTTGGGTTAGTTTGTTGCCTCTGAGATTGCAGACCTATGGGAAGATGGCCTTGTGATTGGCCTTGGTGGATGTGTCCAATTTGTACTCATAGTTAGCCTTACAGTAATCCACCTGTGCCCTTATATGCTTGTTCAGACAACAGCTGACTTGATGCCAGGTTGGTGCCTGCTCCTACTTTTCCCTGTGCAGCCAATACAGGGACCAAGTCTGTGGTTTGTGTATTGCTGCTGTCCAGCAAAGGGGATTACTCTGCTTTGGTGGAGGCAGGTTTTACAGGTAAGGTATTGCTGAGCCCATACAGCTATGTAGTTGTTCATATAGCTGTTTGTAGTAGGCATGGACACAAAGTCATAACACAGTTGGACACCTCTCTAATTTCAAACTGATAATCATGCTTATTGTAGTACCCATGGCTGTGTCAGAGCAATGCAACAACCAGTAGCTGTAGAAATGTCACTCTGTTGGATGCACAGTAACTGAGATTACACATGTGTACAACATGTACAGCTTAATTAACTGACATTTTGCATCCCATGTCTGTTGTTATGAGGCGGCCAAATACACCTACTCATACTGACATGTGCACAGGTAATACCTAATATACATTTCTGTTCTATGTCAGTGTGGCACACTGTACTCACACTCTTGCTGCCCAGTCATCCCTCTCAACCCGTTAGAGCAGGATATCTATAGGATGCTACACACACATGGGGGGCAATGGGATAAAATTAGTGACACTGTCTTAATATTGCTGTAACACACTTGAGTCATTCAATAGCACTGTAGCCTTTGCATTGACAGGCATACCCTGGAGGATGTACAACACTCATATGGCAGGAAGAGAGGAGAAAGGCTAGGAGTGTGGTAGTGAGGGTAAGAACTTTTAATGTTGGCAGTATGACTGGTATAGGGACAGAGCTAGCTGATATGATGGTCAGTGAAAGGTTGATATATTGTATGTGCAAGAGACCAGATGGAAGGGGAGTACAGCTAGGTGTATGGGAGGCAGATCACAATTGTGCTATCATAGTGTGGCTGGGAGGAGAAAAGGGGTAGGGGTTATCCTGAAGGAACAGTATGCCAAGAGTGTTTTTGGAGGATGAAATGAGGTGTCTAATAGAGTGATGTTTATGAAGCTGGAAACTGATGGCGACTGTTGTTAGTAGATATGCTACGCAAGTTGGTTGTGCAATGGATGAGTAAGAGAAATGTGAAGTCAGTTGGATGATGTAGTGATGACTGTACCCAAGGGTGACAGAGTGGTGACTGCAGCAGATTTCAATGGACATGTTGGTGAAGGGGACAGAGGGGATGAGGAAGTGATGGGTATGTATGGTGTTAAGCAAAGGAATGCAGATGGTGAGATGATAGTGTATTTTGCAAAAAGGATAGACATGGCTGTGGTGAATACATACTATAACACAAGGGAGGAGCATAGGGTGACATACAAGAGTGGAGGAAGATGCACATAGGTGGAATATATCCAATGTAGGAGGGCCAGTTTGAAGGGGATTGGAGACTGTAAAGTAGTGACAGGGGAAAGTGTATTTAGGCAGCATATAATGTTGGTCTGTAAGATCACATTGGTGATCTAGAAGAGGAGGAGAGTGAGGGTAGAACCAAGTATCAAATAGTGGGAAATGGAAAAGGGTGACTGTGAGGTGGAGTTCAGGGAAGAGTTAAGACAGGCGCTGGGTGGCAGTGAAGATTTACCAAATATCCGGGTAAGTACAGCAGAGCTAGTAAGGGAGATGGCTAGAAAGGTGCTTGGTGTGACATGTGGATGGAGGAAGGCATACAAGGACACCTGGTGGTGGACTGAGGAAGTACAGGACAGTGTACAGAGAAAGGGGTTGGGGAAGAAGGAGTGGGATTGTCAGAGAAATGAAGAAAGTAGACAGGAGTATAAGGAGATGAGGTGCATGGCAAAGAGAGAGGTGGCAAAGGCTAAGGATGAGGCATATGAAGAGTTGTATGACAGGCTGGACACTAAGGAGGGATGAAAGTACTTGTACCGATTGGCTACACAGAGGGACTGAGCTAGGAAAGATGTGCAGCAGATAAGGGTGATAAAGGATAATGAGGGAAATGTACTCACAAGTAAAGGGAGTGTATTGGGCAGATGAACTTTGAGAGGCTGATGAATGAAGAGAATGAGAAAGAGAAGGTTGGAAGATGTGGGTATGGTGAATCAGAAAGTGCAATGGCTTACCAAGGAGGAAGTAAGGATAGCTATGAAGAGGGTGATACTGGAAAGCCTGTTGGTCCACATGACATACCTGTGGAAGCTTGAAGGTGTTTAGGGGAAATGGCAGTGGTGTTTTTAACCAGATTGTTTAATTATATCTTGGAAAGTGTGAGGTTGCATGAGGAGTGGAGAGAAAGTGTTTGGGTACCGTTTATAAGACTAGAGTTGATGTGCAGAGCTGTAGTAACTACAGAGGGATAACACTGATCAGTCACAGCATGATATTATGGGAAAGAGTAGTGGGAGCTAGGTTAAGCAGGGAGGTGAAGACGAGTGGTCAGCAGTATGATGTCATGCCAAGAAAGAGCACTACAGATGCAGTGTTTGCTCTGAGAGTGTTGATGGAGAAGTACATAGGAGGTCAGGAGTTGCTTTGTGTCTTTCTGGACTTAGAGAAAGCATATGACAGGGTGCCTAGAGAGGAATTGTGGTACTGTATGAGGAAGTCATGAGTGGCAGATATATATCTATGAGTGGTACAGGATATGTACTTATTTACAATGGTGATGAACAGGTTGATACAGCAGTCCCTGTTGACTGATGTTTGCAGATGACATTGTGAACTATATTGAGCATAGGGAACAGATTTAGGAGAATCTGGAGAGGTGGGGATATGCTCTAGAGAGGAGAGGAATGAAGGTCAGCAGGGCTATGGCAGAATATCTGTGTGTGAGTGAGAGTAAGGATAGCGGAATGTTGAGGATGCAGGGAGTAGAGTTGGCAAATCTGGATGTGTTGAAATGATTGGGATCAACATTTCAGAGTAATGTGAAGGACAGGTGAAGAAGAGAGTACAGGCAGGATGGAGAGGGTGGAGAAGAGTATCAGGAGTAATTTGTGACAGACGAGTACCAGTAAAAGTGAAAGGAAAGGTCTACAAGAGGGTAGTGAGACCAGCTATGTTATATGGGTTGGAGACAGTGGCATTGACAAAAAGGCAGGAGTCAGAGCTGGATGTGGCAGAGTTACAGATGTTAGGATTTGCACTGGGTGTGATGAGGGTGTGCAGGATTAGTAACATGTATATGAGAGGGTCAGCCCATGTTGGACAGTTTTGAGACAAACCCCAGAGAGGCAAGATTACATCAGTTTGGACATGTGCTGAGGAGGGATGCTGAGTATACTGGGAAAAGGATGGTAAGGCTGTAGCTGCCAGGTAAGAGGCAAGGAGGAAGACCTCAGATAAGGTTCTGGAAGTGGTGAGAGAAAACATGCAGGTAGTTGGTGTGACAGAGCAAGATGCAGTGGACAGGAAGAAATGGCAACAGATGATCCATTTGTGGCAACCCCTAATGGGAACAGCCAGAGGAAAAAGAATGAGATGTTGTAAAGTCAGTCTTCACAGATTTGCCAAGGACCAAGGATTTGCCAGACATAACACAACTCTGAGTAAATGACTACAAATATGAGGCACACATATGGTCAGTGTGCATAACACTGGACAGTTACATGGTATGACTTCAGTATATGACATGATGTTCAACACACACATCTGTAACAGTACTTTACTATGCAAATACCATGTATAGGTCTCTCACATTTCTGAGACAAACAAGTATATTATAGTTATATTCACAAGTAAGATATGGATATGTATGACATCCCAGTAGCTGGCCTAGCATTGTCACAGTCAGAATTGTTCAACACACACTGCAGTAGTAGTCATATGTGAGCCATCCTTAACTGGGGTGACTCAGGGGCCTGACCTACGATCTATGTCACTGCAGACAGACCCAGATGCTATGGCCATCAGTTCTGATCAGCAATATATTTGTACAGCAAGTCTTGTTGAGACATATATGTTAAGCTTCCTATTTCCCATTCTTACATACACCCTACTGCAGTCCATTACATGCTTACTTGTTTGACATACCTGTTTTCTTTCCAAGTGTAGGTGGTTATATCCTACTGGGTTTTTTTCACTCTTTCTCTTTCTCTCTCTCTCTCTCTCTCTCTCTCACATGGATGTAGGGTGTACATCTGTTTTGCACAGGCAGCAGCTTGCCTTTTGTAGATAATGCTCATGAGCAGCTGATTTGCTAACTGCATGCAGAACAGCTGTGTTGTTATTCATATACCCAATGGCATGGCAACACACTCCAATAACTGAGTACTTCATGTGGGCATTGGCCCTTTTCCTTGCCAGAGAGGAGGACTTCATGGAGGTGTGTGAACAACAGCATCACAGAGGGTATTTGGAAATACCTCTTACAACCAAAACTGTGGAGACAGGCCAACAAAATGGAGGAGAATGTTCCAGACATAGGGCAGAATGTAAGTATTGCTGTTATACATTTGTATTCATGCTAGTCTAACAGGGTTTGTGTGGACATGGAGTTTCTGCATGATTTTAACTCTGACAGTGTTATTTGTTTGACATAACTCTCAACTGTAGGGCTATCCACAGAATGGCCATAATTTGGACTCCTATGTTTGGTGTGTTCCTCAGACATTTTCTATCTTTGGAAAATCAGTAGCATACTCTGGGGATTGCAGTCAGTAACTGCTAACATCCATTTGTGTTTCTGACCTCATATCCCTGAGAAAAAATATGTTACAACTAACCCTGTTACCCTTGGCTAACGAAGTTCACGGATGACTGCAAACTAGGAGCCATAATCAAAACTCCTAATGATGTGGACATCCTACAAAAGGGCCTCACTGAAACAGATGCCTGGTGTCAAAGCCATGGCTTTAGGCTCAATGCCAAAAAGTGCATTGTCATCCTGTTTGGTCAAAACTCTGTACCCATGAACTACCACATAGGTGGTAGTCTACTTAACACCAAAAGTGTGATAAGAGACCTTGGGACACAGGTGGACAGTAGTCTCTCCTTTGATAATCACATCACCACAGTAGTCAGGAAATCCTTCTACATGGCACACCTCATCACAAAAGGTTTCTCATCCAGGAAAAAATAGGTCATTGTTCCCCTCTACTCGTCACTCATTAGACCCATTATAGAATACAGCATCCCTTTTGGTATGTACATCACTAGACATCTACAACACCTGGAAAGGCTGCAGAAATACCTCACAATGAGGATTACCAGCCTCAAACAGATGCCCTATGCAGACCATCTCAAAAAACTCCAGCTTTACTCCATCGCATATCGCCTACTAAGAGGCAATCTCTGCCTAACATACAAAGCTATGTCAAACCCTGAGCTGTTGGACATGCTCCACTTAAAGAAATCCCAGTCCCTCCAAGCTACATGCTCTGGGGACCTAAACCTTGTCCCCACAATAAACAGAACATGCTGGAGGGATAGAGTCCTGTCCCAGAAACTTCCCATACTCTGGAACAAACTACCTATGTATATCAAACAAAGCTCCTCATTAGCACTCTTCAAGAAAAATCTTTATGATTGGATGGGAGATAGGAAATTCACCCTGGGGATCACTTTTGTGGCTCTGCTCAACAGGGGCACAGGAAAATAATTTTCTTGGGTGGCAAAAGCCAGTATACCTTTTGGCTAGGCTTATATAGGCCCTAAGGCCAATAGCCTAGTACCTACCTATGAACCTATGAACCTATGTTACACCAGCAACTTTCTCAGTTTATAACAGCAATATTTCAAATATGCCCCTGTTTTTGGGCCTCTGTTCCACAATTATGTCAGGCTTTTCCCAGATGTCATGCAGTAAGCGGTTGATAGGTATGTTACATGATTATTTAGTACATGCATTACTGATATCATCCCAGTGATGTATCAGACTGCCAGACATGTAATGTGGAAGATGCCTTATATATGAGAGGAAAGCCTGGATATTCTGTGGGACTCTGTACAGTTGAGAGGTCTGTGTATTTCTGGCAATTGTTGGCAGACTGTCAGGATTGTGTAGCAGTGTAGTGTGTCAATGTTATTTGGCCTGTGTAGGGAGGGCGGTGGATGTATGTGTTATGGCTCCTTTTCTATCTGCCTGTGCATGCTGTTCCAGTTTCTGGTGGTCTACTGGTTGCATATGTTGGTAGGGGCAGACTAATATGTGTCCCATACCATGGTCAGGCATCATACTACACTGTGAATTGGGCCAGTATATGTAGGGGGAGTGTGTGAGTGGCAATCATGTTGAGATGTTTTTGTTCACACAGTCCTTATACTGTACCGTTCCTTTGGCTTACTGGTATGTCACTGTGACTGTGATGGAATTGGTTGTGGGTATGCACTTTCACACTGGTGTCTGTTTTTCAGTGCTTTTACATCCCTGTAGTGCCTGATATATTTGCCAATACATGTATAATTCCCCCTAGTGGATTTGGGTTAGTGTTGTGTCAGTCAGACTGCAGTTTGGACAGCGCTTGGTGACATGCTTAGCAGCTGAGTGTAATTTCCCTAATGTGACGTTATGTCCACATATTTGTAGGATGTACTGATGCCTGATCCCCATAAGTGTTGTGTATTTATGACACATCAGTGGGATGATGTAAGGATTTCAGTCACTAACTAGTGAGAAGTAATTGAGTGTTGGACTTGTGCTATTTCAGTCAATATATGTTAGGACAGACATGAGGGTGTTACTGCAGCAACTGTGTCAGCTTATCTACTCCAGTATTTTATATACGTCCCTATTTTCATGCCCTTCTCCCCCCACTTTGTCAGGCTTGGTCCAGATTCATTGCCCTAAGGGGTTCTGAGCCTACCTCTTGGCTGTCTGGATTGTTGCAGTATGTCCAGGTTTATTGCTCATATTTCTGGTCTGTTCCACAAATTCATTATTTTTATATCCCTGGTAAATCACTGCAATGATCTGCAGATTTCTGACAGTAAATGATGACATACATTTCAGTTTCAGAACTCACATACTTCCAAACATGTATGCTGAAAAAAACACTGTCATTCTGGAACATTCTAGATTTATAAGAGCAATATTTAAAATATGTCCCTAGTTTGGGCCCATTGACCCCCAATTTGGACAGCCTTTGGACAGATTTCTTGCACTAAGAGGTTGAGAGGTATCATTGTGAGGTAGGACTCCACTACATGTTATGAGTGTATATATATATATATATATATATATATATATATATATATATATATATTTTTTTTTTTTTTTTTTTTTTCCTTAATTTTTATATATATTTAGTGTGTCTGGCCTACAGAAGAATCTCAGACCCAAACCTAATGGAAATGCTGCACATCCACAAGTCAAATGTGACAAAGGTCACCAGCTCCAGGGACCTTAACCTGGCCTGCAATATAAATAGGACCTGCTGGAGAGACAGGTATGTCTCTCAGAGGTAAGCCAATCCTCTGGAATAGGCTACCATTTCACATCAAACCAAGCCCCTCTGTGACCCTGTTTAAGTTTAGCCTGGATGACTGGATGGGAAACCATAAATTCCTGCCGAGGATTTCACCTATGACCCTCCTAAACATTGGCAATCATTGATAACTAAAATCTCAAGTTTAGACAGGATCCTTTATATTGGGTTTCTTTAGTACTATATTGGGTACACATGGCTAGGCTTATAAAGATCTTTGGGTCAGTAGCCCAGTAACCACTTATGTATCTATGAACCTATGAGTAATTAAAAAAAAAAACATAAGAAACAGAAACAGAGTTGAACTGCAACTTGAAAAAAACTGGAATGATCAAACTGGACAGACAAATTTATTTTTATTTGTTAACCGGGATAGTCCGACTGGATATATGTCCATTTTCAGCGGAGGCCCGGGGAGAAAAGCTCCCAACAGTAACAAAAACATCATTACATATCACAAGACATCATTACATATCACATATCTGGAATAGCATGATAGAATATTTACAGAAGAACATCAAGACAATCCATACATTTAAAAATATATTTTTTTTACATTATATCAATGAACTACCATTTGTAATAGTTTCATAAAGAGTAGTTGATACAGTTCAAAGTACGGAAATCTAGAGTTGCAGTACAAAATGGGTTACATAGCATCTGTACATAATCTAGAGAAAGGATTAGCCAGGCTTGGCAAATTAAACATAGTGTAAGAAAAGATCAGGAAATTTTTAAAGAAAAATATTCAAAAAATATTGAGCATAATAGAAAACCACTTTATAGATACATAAAATGTTTTAGAGTTAAACATACACATCAGAATTATAGAACTGAGAAACACAACAGATTATCAATACATTTGCAAAATTTTATACAAAACAGTTTGATTCTTCAAAGGGAGTGTTAGGGTGTTAGATTCTGCTAGCAACATCCAGATAATTTCAGATATTTAAATTAAATTAGATTATATTGATATTTAAATTAAATTAGATTATATTGATGTTGACTATCTAAATTGGACCCAAACTATGCACAGTGAGTAGACAGAATAAGTGATAATGACCTGAGAACACTTTAGCATGAGCTTGCAATATCATTGTATACTAGGTCATTTAAGTATGGGGAAATTCTATAAGATTAGTGACCTGCAATTAATAACCCCATCCTTAAGGGAAAGGGAAATAGAACAAATCTAGAGTCATATAGATCCATATGTTTACTTTCTTGTTGTGGAAAATAATGGAAAAGGTTATTCTGGGTGGATTATTGCCAGAACTGGACAGACCGGGACTTGAAACCATATATCAGCATGCACATGCTAACCACCTTTAACATGATGTTCCCTAATAACATAATAACAGCTATAAATGAAAGAAAATGTGCTGTGATGTCATTTATATAGACTTAAATTCACATTTGGATGGGATCATACACAAAACCCTGATAAATAAAGTAGAAAAACTAGGTATTTATATAAGCTTGATAAGATGAATAGCTGCATGGCTTACAAATAAGACATTTCAAGTATCACACAGCAATTTGACAGGTTAATTTCTAGATTATATCCAGGATGTCCCACTAGGGTCTACCTTAGGCCCTTACTTGCTTAGTTTGTATCCTTCAAATCTATCTTTTCCATATGAAGTGCTCTATGCTCTGTATGCAGATGACTTGAAAAGTGGTAAACTGATTACAACTGTTGCACCCAGGAGATGTCTGCAAAAGAACTTGATTAAATTGACAATCTGGGCACAGGAGACTAATAAACTGGCAAACACACCAAAAACTAAGCATATGAGATTTGAGAAACATAGATTGAAGGGTGAATACTTAATACGGTAAGCAGTGATTGAAACTATAGATTCATTTTAGGACCTGAGCATATGGGTAGCTCCAGCTTTGAGTTTTTCTGATCATATCAAACAATTGGCTAATGACAGATATACAACTATTGGCCATATAAAATGATTTACAAAATTTAGGAAATCAGAACTGATAAAATCATTGTTTGTAACTTATATTGGACCCAAACTAAAGTATGGAATAATATTAAGGAAACCTTATAAGAAAATGAACATGAATAAATTGAAAAGAGTTCAGCGGAAACATATCAAGGGCATCAATGCATATGAAAATTTAAGTTATTATGAAAGATTAAAATATTTGAACATGTACAGTATTTGAAAAGAGTTCAGCGGAAACATATCAAGGGCATCAATGCATATGAAAATTTAAGTTATTATGAAAGATTAAAATATTTGAACATGTACAGTATTTTATATAAGTATTTAAGAGGAGACCTCATTTAGGTATATATATAATTTAGAATATTTGGGGTTACCAAAGACTAGTAGAGAATCATCAGACAACCTATGTAGGAGGTGTCCAAATGGACAGATGATAAAATCAGCAAGCAAAGGAAAGTAATATTGCTAGAATTAAATTCATCCTCAAGTATTGGTGGGTACCTTTACAAGGTGGACCCTGTTCTTACAAAATCTTATCAAGATAACACTGATATATAGACTGCATCTTGTATAGCATATATCATGGACGGAAGTAGGTTAAAACATGGAAAAGACAGATTGGTACACAAGTCCCAGGATAAAAAAGCAACCAATGCCAGTAGGCGCAGTGATGCCAGAACTGGAAAAATGACAGCATAGAATCTTCAAGACATGGAAACATTCCTACAATGGGATTAGGACAGGTTCAGGTGTAGGATGTACCCACCCCCCCCCCCATAAAAGGAAGCGTAGTCCAAAAAAAAAAAAAAGAAAAGAAAAACTGGCAGGTCAAAAAAGAGCCATAAAGATAATAGACTGGATTACTGTGGATAAGAAATTATGTATTGTTACTATTATACAAGAAGCCCAGAATTTCCAGATAGAAGATACTCAAAAAGATTAAGAGAAAAATTAGAAGAAAGAAAAAATACTAGCACAAGAAAAATTCTCAAAAGTTTCAAATACAAATTTGTGTTCATTAATACAGCAGATTCATGAGAAACATTATATAGACCAAGAAACCTTGAGCCATTTCGAAAAGAAGCAGCTGAGGAAATGTGAAAATATAAAGAACAAAATGTAGAGATTTTTGAAAGGTATAAAAAAGAAACATGGACATGGGAAAGAAAGAGAGATCTGATATGGTACAATATATATGTAACTGAGAAAGCTAAACTAATCAATACAAAAAAATCAGCTTAAAAGGTATTTGGAGAAATACAGGCAAAGGTACCCAGGTATGTAACAGTTCACAATACAAAAAATAAGATCACAAACAGAGAATGGGGAACAGAAGACTACTAAAGCAGAAGTTAAACAAATAGAAACTGAAGTTATGGAATACCTGCAAAGTGAAGGATTTAGTGTAGAAAGTTAAAACAGGTTATGTCACAGAATGAAGGAACAATGAGATCCCAAAGTAAGGAGAAACAGGAGAAGCAGAAGACATCTGAAGAAGAAATATGGACATGGGAAAGAAAAACAGATTTAATATGGTGCAATATTTATGCAAATGTGAAAGTAAAACTAATCAATACAAAAAAAAAATCAGCAACAAAGATAATTGAAGAGAAATACAGGAAAAGCATCTAGATATAGAACATTTTACAATACAAAAAAATAAGAAAACAAAAAGTGAAAGTAGAAAAGAGGATTAGTTATAGAGAAGTTAAAAAATAGAAAACTGGGAAACAAGGTAAAGGAATAGAAATACCACCAAAAAAAGAAGAACTATCTATGAATACCCTGTGGAACATAACTAAGATGCCGAATGGATAGATGAAGTAAAAGAAACAGTAAGAAGTTAAAATGTACAGGATATGAAATGGGATGATGTAACAGACAAAGAAACTGAAACAAAATTAAGGAAAGCTCCTAACTGGAAAGCCCCAGGCCCAGATACAGTACCTATGTTCTGGCTACAAGTATTAACATCTTTACACAAAGGTTTAGCTCTGAGTAAGAACTATTTATATGCACATCCCGAATAGACACCAACCTGGTTAACAACAAGAAAAATGATACTCCTCCTTAAGAGCAAACCTGCAAGTTATCCTAAAATCTATAGACCAATAACTTACCTTCCAACAATGTATAAACTATACACTGGAATTGATGTCGACAGAGTTTATAGTCATTTAGAAGAAAACTCAATCATGGCAGTAGAACAAAGGGGTAATGACCAAAAGTCATATGGAACAAAAACTTTGTTGTTAAAGTCATAATGGAGAATTGAAAAAAGGAAAGAATCAAGGTATGGCATGTATAGATTACAAAAAAGCTTTTGAGAGTATCCCACATTCAAGGATGAAGGAGTGCTGACAGATGTATAAGATACACCCTACATTGATTGATTATATTACAGTGACCGTGAAACAGTGGCAGACCACTTTGCAGTTAAGCCATGATAAAGGACAAATTATTATCCCGATGCTAAAAATTCAAAGGGAGATATTCCAGGGTGACTGTTTGTCACCGCTGCTCTTTTGTCCTTGCCCTTAACCCATTAGTTTGTCTACTTAACAGATTAGGTCATAGTTAAATTTTGCCTCACAGAAAGCAACAAAGTGTAAAGGTCACGGTTATATTTTGGCTCACAAAAAGCAACAAAGTGTAAAGACTTTTCATCTTCTTATTGTGGCTGATTTAAAATTGTATAGTTCATCAGATGAGGAACTGAAAGCACAACTACAAGAGGACAAAACTTTATCAGATGATATAAGAACATTATTTGGTCTTGATAAATGTGCAAAAGTAACCTTTAAAGCAGGAAAGCTGCAGCACCAAGAAAATATTAGTCTGGGACAAGAATGTGATATAAAGGAACTTGAGCAGGAGGGAGTGTATAAATATTTGAAAACTGATGAAGTATCAACAATAAAACATGAAGAAACGCAAACAAAACTTAGTAAAGAATATTTTAGAAGACTAAAATTAATACTGGAAACAACCCTGACATCTAGGAACAACATCCAAGCTATAAACTAATTTGTTCTTCCAGTTTTAACTTACAGTTTTGGGGTTATTGACTAGCCCTAAAAGGTATTGGATCAGCTGGACAGGAAAACAGGAAAATACTTCATGCCTATCAAATGGTTTATATATAAAAATCAGTGTATACCAAGATTATATATTCCCCATTCTGAAGGAGGTATAGGCCTGCTTAAACTTGATTACATGTATAGATCTGCAATCATAGGACTGCATGCAACATATCTGCTGACCTCACAAGATCCAAACATACAGAAAGTTTTTAAACATGAGAAGAATAAGTCTAAGATGACTTGCCTGCTTAATTTAGCAGAAGCATATCTGTGTCAAGCAGAGATGGAAATCAAACCAGAAGTAAGCAAAAATTACACAGCAACTGAATGTGCCCAAAAACAAAAGAAGTAATACAAGGTGAATGATCAGATGAGTAGGCAAGAAATGTGGAAAATGCATAAATATAGTTGTAAGTACAGAAAACTCCTTCAATAAACTCATGTTGATCAGAATAAGAAGCAGGAAAGGTTAAGAAAAGGTGAATTTAGATGAAAAGGTGAAAGGTTAATATTGGCAGCCCAGAATAGTGAAAAATTAAGTTATTATGAATGTACATGTTGATTTACAAAATCCATTGAACATGTGGGAGAAACTGAAAATTTCAGATTTTGTAAAACAGAATTAGAAACTGTCACAAATCTTATTGCTGTGGTACACTAATGGCAGAGGGCCTGTATACTGCAAGGTATAATAATGTGGAAAGACTGTTGCATCTCGGATTATGCAAGCATTACACTATTGAAATAGTTGAGAGGGATTGGAAACATGAGCCACATAGCATTATAGAGAATGGTAAAGTTTATATGGCATGGGATCACCCATTATCAACAGTTCAAACAATAGACATTAGAAAACCAGATATAGTAGTGCATAAAAAGTAGACAAAAGTAGCATTGGTCATTGAAAGTGCTACACCTAGTGACTACGCTTTGGTCATTGAAAGTGCTACACCAAGTGACTGCAGTGTCTTACATATAGAATTGCACAAAAACATAAAATGCCAGGATTCACAGGCAAAAATGAGTGCAGTGTGGAAGAAGGGTACCCAGACAGTTTCAGTAGTAGTAGGAGCAAATGGTCTTAAAAAAAAGTATTTATAGTCATATTTAGATATGCTACTGATATATTTAACTCAGTATGAATTGCAGAAGGTGTCCGTTCTGGGCACATTATATGTACAGCAAAGATCACTTTTTACTACTATCAAAGACTGAAACAATACTAATTTCATGAATTTTAATCATACTTTGACTTAGGAATATGGTCCATTCTTGTCATGGTATTAGAAACCGAAAGACTTGAGGAAATTAAACTGATACATTATTATCGGAATGAGAGATGTACTATCTGGTTCTTTGAGAGAGTGACTGATGCATGTATTAAACTACCAAATTATATTAAAGCAAGTACTTCTTTAGATATTTCAATAACACTTTGGACACATATTATGGGAAAGACTGTTTTGGTATATTGGCAGGCTCAAATGACATTATTGCCCATGTCTGAGATATTTGTATGCATGTATGGTTGCAATAAATTTTAACCCATGCTTAACAAGTGATGTTTACCCAGCATGAACCTGCAACCATTACCATAATTACACTTCATGAACACCATGATGCCATGCTCTCCTTCAATCCCTAACACAATCCCACGAACTAAGAGATCACCTCACCAAAGATTTCAGTAGGCCAAAATGGGATGCAGGGAGGATCTCACTTGTAGAAATTGTGAAAAAAAATCAGCCTTGCAGATTTGGTTAAATTGTTAGTCCTCACCCCCTTTAAAAAAAAGAGATTTACTCTGTTAATGTAATGATATATGGGGCTCATTACAGTCCCACAAAAAGTCATACAGCATCTTTTCATATTTCATAATTACCTATCCCACCCAAAATTTGTAAAATAACTTGCCAAGAAGAAATATTTAGGGAAATATAATCATCTCCAAAACAGATACTTTGGCCAGGAAAGTTAATTAGCAAACTGTTTTACACCCATTGACAAAGGGGCTAATATTCAGTTGAATCCATCCACCCATCCATCCATCCGTTATCCCACTTTTTAAATTTTTGTACATGGGGTGACAGTGTTACAGCATATGGCGAGATCCTTTATCAAGAAACATGCATTATTTAGGAGATGAAATGACAGTCCTCCCCTTATTTGTATATAGATCTGTAGTTTTAACAAAGGTGTTCAAAGTCTGCAGAATTTGCAAAACTATCATGTCTGTGTTAAGCCATAAGGTGCCATCATCAGCATACCTGACATCGGGAAGTTTACTCTTACTGAAACTAGATAAACTTCTGTTCATGTAATACTTGTTAGTATCTGTGGCTCAACAGATTGCATACTCTTCTTTGTGTGATAAAAGATCAGAAGTCTGTGGGTTCTTCTCAAACACCAATTACTTGGATTCATATTTCGATACTGACATTGCAGTGCAGCATAAGGGAAGGGATGATTCTCTCCTAAGTGTATGTCATCTTTCAAATGAGATGTTAATCTGACATCCCATCTGCCTAAGCTGGTCATTGCTCAGGTGGACGTAAAAGATTCCATGGTACTTACTGAAAAAAAGAGTGGGGAAAGTTCCTGGGTGCCACCGCTGGTCTCCTCTGAAAAGAGGACAGTATCCCAGTTGGGCTAACGTGGTCAACAAATAGTGAACAAATAAATAAGTTAAAATAAATATTAAAAAATACAACTGTTAAAATTAACAATAATGTGGATGGAGATACACTTGCACATCTATCTCAGCCTAGCTCAAAAAGGGCCAAGTGCCACCCATTTTTAATGATCTGGACAAAAGGCTGATATTCTAACAACTTCATAGAGAAAAGAATTGACCTTTAATCCCAAAACAAGCTAAAACACTCAAAATGTTCTTCCAAAATAACAAATTAAATGACTTATTAAAATCTGGGATTAACTCTTGTCACTTTTTTATGGCTGCATTAGGTTATGAAGCAATCCCAACAAATCAGCACTTCCCTATCACCCCTGTACAAAACCCTGCTGAACTTCTACAGCACCTTTCCTAACTGTCCTTCAAGCAGTCTGGTTAAAATATTAGTATCCAGTGGAAAGAGATGGAGAATGAGCACTGGCTTTCTGGGCTGGTCGCATCTCTGCCTAACTTTGGAAATACTACAATAGGCACTATGCCAGTACTTCCATTAAACAAAGCCCAAATCCTTCTTTCTCATTCCATTACAAAAAAGACAGCACAAGACATAAGGCACTAGGATCTTGTCATTCTTCTCAGTGTCATACTGGCTACTGAGGGGCAATCTCTACCTCATGTACAGTACCTCAGCAAACCATATACTATCAAAGTCAATGCATGTTAACAAGTCCAGTGAGGGCACAAACATCTGGTCAAGAGATCTAAATCTATTTTGCAATATAAATAGAATATATAGGAGGGCTATATATGTATCACAGAAAATGCCAATTATTTGGAACAAGCCTCCTCGCCACATAAAGCAAAGTATTTCTCTTTCACTATTCAAATGTTATCTGGATAAATATATGGATAACTACAAATTTAAGTCTTGGATAGGAACCACACATATATGTTCTGCTCATCTCCGGGTTATTTTTACTTAAAATGTAAGGGATATAAACTTCATGGGAATGTATGGCTAGGCTTCTAAAGAGTCTCATGGATCAATAGCTTAGAAAGTACCTGTGAATGTATGAATCTAAGGTTGGCCTCTGGAGTTGCAAAGATTCTTCCATTGTGGTGTTCTGATGAGTGTTCAATACAGGAGGTGCTTGTTGTGACTGCTAGTGGACTGTTTCTTCCTGGTAAGTGAATCTAAAAATGCCTCAACCTCAGACAGGTAGTCATATGCAAAAGTCTGCATCTCCTTAGGCACTGTCAAGCAGGCTAGAAACCACATCTGAACCATGTAGCCCAAATCCGTGAAAAAGAAGAAAGCTTGTGAAAATGCCCTCCATTTGTTAAATAAAAATCATATATTTGGGGAGACATGGCCAAGGATGGACACAGGATAGCAGCAGATTTCTTTAGCTCCACCAAGACAATATCATAAACAGGGAAATGTATCATCAAAACTCTAATGGAATATATTTTTTCATAGAATCATTTGGAATATCATTTTCTACAATAATATGCAAAAAGGAAAGAAAACTTGACTCATTTTCCTGTCAGAAATCTTGGAAATTTCTCACTCATCTCAACTCCTCAGAATGAGCTACAGTAAAGCTAACAACCAGGATTCTACCCTTAAGAAAGAACTCCAGACATTACTACTAAATATGCAGGAACTAACAATTAAAATAGACAGAACTGATTCTAAAATAGATAACTTCAAAGAAAACACTACCAAACAAATGGATATATTACATGAAGACTTACAACAGCAAAAAAAAAAACAGATTTCAGGTATAGAGGATGCTCTCGATGACATGGACAGTAGAATTAAAGAAAGGGAAATGAACATTGAATTTCTACTCAAACAAAACACTAATCTCCAGTCTAAATTATATGATTTGGAAAACAGATCTCGATGTAATAACATAAGGATTTTTGGGCTTCCAGAAGGCATAGAAGGTAATAATATTATAAATTTTTTGAACACTTGGCTACCAAAAACTCTAGATTTATCTGAGGCATTTTCTTTTGGTATAGAAAGACCCCATAGAACTCTATCATCCTCTGCCACTAACAAGAACATTCCTAGATCAGTTATAGTAAAATTTCTATCTTCATTTGATAAAGAGATGGTGTTAAAATCTACATGGGCAAAAGCACCTATAAAGTTAATGATGCAGTAGTGCGCTTTGATAATGATTATTCCACTCTGGTGATATCTAAAAGGAAAACCTTCTTGCCATTAATAAGAGAACTAAAAAGTACAACTGAAAATTCATCTTTTATTCCCTGCCAGACTAAAAATCTTCTTACCTGACAGTCCTAAAATGTTTGAGGATTTAGACACTGCCTTGGCTTATATTAAAAAACATAAAATATTGGACAAGACAGAAGAAATGGAATGGGCTAGTCCTTCATTAAAAAGACTGGCATCTGGCACAACTTGCAAATCAACAGATAAACAAAAGAGACAAAAAAGTAAATGACTTGCTTTACACCATTCTGATTATTTTGTGTAAACTTCCTTGTTCCCTAAGTAATCCACAAATAACATCAGATCACCACAAAGCTTCTCAAGTCCTCAAAATATGTTACTTGTTATACTAAATATTTATCTCCCTAAGGAACAAGTAATCTGATACACATTATATTTGTTGCTTTTCTAATCTCGTTCTGTGAGATCAAAGGTTAGTAATATGTTATATTCATTTAATTTTACTAAAAAATATTTTATTTTTTTTTCTTTTTCTTTTATTTTCTTTAATCTATTCAAAAATATTGCTGTGTTCAGTACTGTTTAGATATAACTGCTTAGCATCATAAAACTGAGACAGTCTAAACTCTTTATAACAACTAACATGCTATGAAGCATAAGCAGCTGATTAAACAAAATAATTATAAATGCAGTATTTTATGCCTAGATATAATAACAGCTGAATGTTTTATATATACACTATTTTATAGTAGTAGATGAATGATATAGTATATATATATATATATATATATATATATATATATATATATATATATACATATTTTTTTTTTTTTTTTTTTTTTGAGAAACAGTTAAATTCTTGTAACTTTGATATGTGCTTATGACATTATGTAGCTTAGGGAATGATATGGGGTTCATGTGTGTTGTAAATAGACTTATAATGGTTTCCTATGGCCTGATATTACTGAGGCTTTGATCCCTAAGGCTTGTGGAATACCTCGAGCTGTCTCTACACTACACAGAGCCTTATTACATTCAAAATGTGTTGTTTTCACTTACTTTCATCAAATTTCCTGCTGGAATCTCTCAGGAGACAACCTCAGACACTGACAACCTTGAGAATAGCGCTCACGAGCCGTTTTCTAAACTTTCATCTTCTAACTGTTCAGCAGAGTAGAAGAAAGCAGCCATCATGAACTTTGACCTCTGATTTCACTCACATACAACATAAATCTGCAAGTAAACAAGTTCTAGGAAGCAGAACAGTCGCAAACACGGAAATATGATGAAAACTGACTTTTTAACACAAAAAATGTGAGTTTTAATCAATATAATAGCTTTTAGTTGATATAATTTGTGTTTAGTAAGGCTACAGCACATATTAAAGTATTGTTTTATTGTTTAAACCACATGCTGAAGTTTAGAAATATATAGAATGCTGAATTCAGATGTATATTAGTTAGAATGTTCTTAAAGGTGCTTTACTCAAATACAGGGCTGCAATTGTTTCAATGCACATACTAGACTATGCTTTTGCTTTCTAGCACTGTTGGATATTCTTATATATTGAACTTTTTTTTAAATTTAGAAGTAAGGTTATTTGATAGATTCTTAAGCTAGTATGCAGTATATTGATTATATGTAGCTATTGCATACTGTTTTCTGCATAATGTCATGCCTTCCCTTTAATTAATACATTGGTTTTACTATTCTGCTTTTGCTTTGATAATTAATTCTCTCATCTTAGTTCTATGAACAAGCAGATAATAGATTTATGTATCTTTCTATAGCTGCATATATTTATATCATTAATATTACTATTTTCATAACAACTGTAATGAATAATTTGATCTGAATAATATATTGTGTCACAGAAGCATTAGTAAACAGATATTTCTAAGTTCAGGGAAGCTAATGTATACACAAAGCACCAATATATTTTTCTCTTCTCCCCTTTCTAGTTGTGTTGCAGTTATTACTAGATTGTTAAGTAAAAGAGTTATATATAAAGATGCTCTTTTATCTTGTTAAAAATGTTTAATTCTGCTTAATAGTTGGTTAAATTAGTTATGCCCATACACTTGACGTGATTTATCCATATTCATAAGAAAAGGATCTCCTGTTATATCCCAATCCATTTAAAATAGGAAATTCACCCTGGGGATCATGTCAGTCGCCCTGCTAGACAGGGGCCTGGAGAAGTAAATATTGTGGGAAGAAATATCCAGGGAATTGTTATGGCTAGGCTTGCATAGGCCCTAGGGCCGATAGCCTAGTACCAACCTATGAACCTATGAACCTATGAAATGTTTCAAAATGTGTAATTTGTTTTGTAATGTTTCTACTGTTAACAAGCTCTTCTAGATATAAATACATAACCTTTACAATATTTTGAATATCTAAGTTGAATTTTTATGGTCTATATAAACTATATTAGTTAACATTCCTATTTCAAATACCTATATATGTTTACACAAACAAGCAAATGAAAAGTTTCAATGATATATCATTCTGATTTATACATTCTTGCTGTTAGCTTAAACTATTCTTTCTAGTTCTAAAGGTATGATATCAAGAAGTCCTTAATGAAATCTTGACATATATTAAGAAATAAATGTATAAACTGAATAAATTATTTTATAATACATATTAAAACAGATGAGTTTAACTTAGGCTTTGAAAGTTTTAGTATTTATAAACATTAGGTGGTAGCTAGAGTTCTGCTGTTATAGTTAGAGAGGTAACTCAAGTAATTGAAACTACTCAAATTCAGAGTTTATTACTCTAGGCTGGGTGCGAAGTTCAGTCCTAACACTATTTTATTTGATTATTGTTATAGTATGATTACAGTTGTGACATCCACATCATATCTTACAATCAATTTTTCATTTCCAATAAAAATTAAAGGTCCACATGTCCATATAGAAACTTCACAAGTCAAAGCCTTGATTAATTTAACATCTATAGGAGGGAATAGATTACTAATCTGTATAAAAAATGATAAACTAAACATATTTTACTTTACGCTATACATGTCAATTGGTAACCTTAAGAGGGATCTCTCTAAACATTAACGGGTTAAAAAACCCATGTAAGAGGAGAAGTTTATTCAGATTTCTTAACTTGCATAGATCTAACCTAATATTTCTTCAAGAAACTCATCTCCTTAAAATAGACATAGATAAACTAGAAAACAACAAGTACATAACTTTAGTCAGCTCAGAACATACACAGAAAAAAAGAGGGGTAGCTATCCTGTGGAACAACTCTGTACCTATTTCTAAAATTATTAAGACATACAAAGATGACAAGGGAATGTTCTGCATGGTTACAGTGCATATTAATAAGAAGATTTTTACATTTATCAACATATATTGGATACCAGGCATAGGTATTAGCACAGTGAAACAACATTTCAGTCAAATAGTACTCCACTCTAAAGGAGACATCATATTAGCAGGTGATTTCAATTGTACTCTATATGACAATGATACTACTACCCTTGGGCAGAGGAAAATTACCGCTAGCGCAAAACATCTAAAAGACTTTATTAACTTATATAATTAAAATGACATTAATAATCAAGCTGATACTAAGCCACTACCATATACTTTTTTTTGAATAGACATAAGCCTTACTCTAGAATAGATAGTGTTCTGATCTCTAACCAACTCGTAAAATATTTATCTTAATCTATGGTCATTTCCAGCCCAATATCAGACCATAATTCAATCACTTTTGAACTTACTGTAAATGTAATACACAATATTCAGATTAGAAGAATTCCAGAATTTATAAATAAAGAGACACAAAACTTTTTAGAAATAAACACTACACCAGATGTCTCAATTATATATATATATATATATATATATATATATATATATATATATATATATATATATATATATATATATGGGATGCTCTGAAATCATACCTATATGGGCAAAGTATAAGATGGTACAATAATAAAAGGAAAACATGGGATAAAGATCTACTAGTCATACAAAATAAGCTAGACACTTTTAAACTTAATATCAAGGAAGATGTCACAAATAAAAAAGTTATAGAAGAAATAAGTTAAATGAGAAATATAAAGAAATTCTAAATCACAAAATCAAAATAAACCTAGAGAAATATAAATTCCTAACATACTCAATAAAACCCAAATATTTAAATAAACTAAAAAAAAAAGACTTAACAAACAAAATCATATTAAATAGATATTTTCCTCAGGGGAAAAATGTGTCTAATTTATCAGAAATTCTAGATGAGTTTAAAGATTACTTTCATAAAATTAATCATGATAGAGTTAATATGGATCCAAAAGATAAAATAAAGAATTTCATAACCACATACATGGACAAAAAGCTTAATAAACAACAGGTTGAGTCACTGGATAAGCACATTTCATATACAGACATTACCATTCAAATAAACAAACTCAAGTTAAGCAAAGCACCACGTAATGACGGTATAATACCCGAGATTTACAAAATAATCTCTAAAAATGTTCATATAGTAATACATAATGTTTTCCTGGCAGCTCAGACTGAGTCTACTATCCCCCCATCTTGGAAATACACTTTTATCTCACCAGTTCTAAAATCCAATAAAGACCCAACAAGATGCTCATCATATAGGCCCATCTCACTGCTCGATGTTGACTACAAGATGTTCATGAACATATTTGCTGACAGATTAAAGACAATTCTTCCAAACATTATTGACATAGATCAAACATGCTTTATTATAAATAGGAATACTTTTGACAACATAAGAAGAACCTTAACTCTAAACTGATTATGCAAATAAAAATAAGAAGGATCTGACACTAATAAGCCTTGACATAAACTCAGCCTTTGACTCTGTAAACTGGGACTACTTGTTTATCTTACTGAGGTGTACAAACGTCTCTGATACATTTGTACATCTGATTGAAAAACTATATAAAGAAGCACTGGCATACATAAAAATTGGCACATATGTCTCTCAAAAGGTACCCATATTAAAAGGTACTAAACAGGGGTGTCTACTCTCCCCTTTATTATTTACCTTAGTAATGGAGCCCTGGACTAATTTAATTAGAAACAACAATGGTACTGAAGGATTTAAAATAGATGAGAATACAGTATCTAAAATTCAGCTTTTTGCTGATGATGTACTAATTACATCAGCAGGATACAACTCTTCTATACAGTCATTATTTAACACAATGGCAGACTTTAAGAAAATCTCAGGTCTGACATTTAATGAAGACAAAACAAAGATCTTACCAATACATTTAGGGAAAAATATTCTTAAAAAAGCTTATCATAAATATATACCTAATTCAGAACATATAACTTATCTAGGAATTATATTAGCAAGAGATATTAAATCGATCATTCAACATAACTACAGCAAATGTCTTGAAAACATACAAACTCTGTTTAAAAGTTGGAATAATATCATTTTCTTCATGGAGGAAAGACTTACAATTATAAAAATTGTATTTCCGAAGCTGTTATATATTCTACAATCAATATTACTCCCACCTACTAAGACAATCATTAAAAAATTAAACTCACTAATGTTGAAATTCTTCTGGGCACCTCATAGATCTAGAGTGACATTAAAGACACGCATCAATAATTGGTCCAAGGAGGTATAGCCTTTCCTGACTTTGATCTATACTCTATCTCCTCTATTATCAAAACTATATCTTTACTAATAGATAAATCATATGTTGCAAAATGGAAAAAATATTGGGAATTAATTGGCATAGAAGATACCACTAACACACAAAAATATTATTATAAATAATCCCATATTATGGATACTCAAAGAATTTTGCACTGTTCTCATAACACCGAGACACACATCAAATTATCCTATTAACATTATTATTAATTTCCGTAACTTTATATATAAACATCCCAAATATACGGAATGGATCTTCATTTTATTTCCCATAACATAGACACAAGGTGCACTCTTATCATCTAACCCTGATAAAACGTTACTATTCAGGCATAATAAATTAATGTACTGGTATCAGTTGCTGCAGGATAATAAAGTTAAAAACCTAGATTTTTTAATTCAAGAATTTGATTTAGACGAAACGTGTTGGTTGGTGGTTCAGGCTTTCAGACAATACATCTCTAATAAATTACATTTAATATCACCGATAACCAAAGAATCTGTCCAATACTGATAGATTACATGATACTAAACTTAAAACAGATGGTTTCAGATAAAGGCAAACTTTCTCACATACACAAAATTATTAGAGATGAAACCTTCAACTGTCCTGAAAATTACTGGAATTATTTCAACTCCATTAATTGAGAACCACCAAAACAACAAGATAAGAGTCATATAGAGGCATAGGGCGGTAACTCCAAAGAGTTGTCCAATTATAGGCCCATAGCTATTCTATCTCCTTTGGCAAAAACAATAGAAAAATGTATACACATACAACTGTTAACCTACCTACTCGATCACAGTTTATTAGCACCCAGTCAACATGGCGTTAGACCATTTCATAGCACCACCTCTCCTCTCTTATCCTTCACTAACCATATTAACAGTAATCGTAATATTGATACTCTATCCTCAGCTGTTTTTATTGACCTGTCCAAAGCATTTGACATGGTGAATCACCACCTCCTTATAGACACACTCAAAAACCTGTCATTGGACAACCATACTATACAGTGGTTCCAATCATACCTACATAACAGGCAACAGGCTGCACTATGGGAAAATACTTTATCTTCCCACGTCCCAGTCACTCTAGGGGTCCCGCAAGGATCTATATTAGGCCCATTACTCTTCTCCATCTTTACAAATGACCTTCATTCTGCAATTCCTCAAGCTGACTGTATCCAATACACTGACGACTCCACACTCATATGCACTGCTGCTTCTCAATCAGAACTTCAGTCACTAACCCAAATGACCTTTAGTACAGTTGTAAACTGGCTCCTACAAAGACGTCTTATCCTTAACCCCAAAAAAACAAAAATGCTACTATTTACCCCCACCCGCAGAACCTCCCCACTTAACTTTACTATTACTTCAAATGATGGAACTATAATATCTCCTGAACCAACCACCAAACTACTCGGGGTACTAATAGATAACAACTTGTCCTTTGAACCTCACATTAATAACACCATAAAAATAGTAAACAAGAAACTAGGTTCCCTCTATAGAATAATACCCTTTCTTACACCACCAGCCAGGGTTACTATTGCTCGTACTCACCTCATCTCTACCTTGCTCTATGCCTCCCCTATCTATACCAAAATATGTAGAAGTAATCTGAGTAAACTTACAACCTCCTACAACAATATTGCTAGATTTGCAGCTGGGTCCTCCTATAGAACTCATCACTGTATCAATCTGAATCAGTTAGGATGGTTAGAGCTGCCAAATTTAATACTTTTCAATCAATTAATAGTAGCCCATAAGATCCTGTACTTACCTCAGAATACACCCATACTTACATCCCTAGTCATCCCCTATAATAACCTCAAGACCCTACGCTCAGCTAATAACCTACTTGTACAAATATCAAAATCCAACAACTTAGCTGGTGACACCTTGTTCTCCAATACAGTAGGTAAAGCCTGGAACATCCTCCCAAGCCAGCTAACCTCAATATCCTCTGTCAACTTATTTAAAAGCAAGCTTAAACCCTACCTCAAATCACACTGGCTATGCCCCTGTGTTAACCCAGACTAAGTACCTAACTATTAACTAGACTCCCACAATTCCTAGCCTTCCATGATCATGATCTTGTGTTGTCTCACTAATTTTTAGTGAGCTTAACCTTCCTTGGGATTTTTTCTCATGTAAATAAGTATATACTGTGGAATGATCAAGCACCTTCATATAGTATCACAACCTATGTGTAAATAACACTAGAAATCCATCCTTGTTTGCTGTTCTTATATACTCTATCTATTGATCTCTAGTGTTTTTCTTTCTTAGGTTTTTGTGAGACCTTAGTATCTCTTATCATAAATTACTAGGTGTATCTAATTTTGTAATATGTTATAAAGATTTGTACTACACCATTTCTAATACAAATGTATTAGTCTTATTCATCTATTCTTAGATAACTTTTTCCTTTTTCCTACTGAAATATAAAATGTATAATCTTAGGCTTGTACTATAATTGTTAAAACTTCTTATGTACCAAATTATACTGTTATTTTCTTTGCCTTGACCTTTTATGTTGTTGTAATTTGTGGAGCTTTTCTCCCCGGGCCTCCACTGAAAATGGACATATATCCAGCTGGACTAGCCCGGTCAACAAATGTAAAATAAAATAAAATAAATAAATAAATAAAATATACTGGAATCAGCATCTAAAACAACTTCTTCAATCAAATGGAAACTTTATACCTGGAAATTCTTACACAGGTCCTTCTACACTCCTCTAATAATGAGCAGAAATTAATAAAAAATATAACATATGTAAGAGATGTACTTCAGAGTTAAATGCTAACTGGGTACATATGTTCCATGATTGTATAAAACTGAAGGAATATTAGACATCAATTGGCAATTTTCTGCAGGCTCTTCTTACAGATAATTTTACAATATCTAAATCACTAATCCCTCCAATACTCCCATACCCAAATGTGTTAAAAAGGTTAAACTTCCCTTATTATGGTCAATTCTAGCAGAAAGATTATAACTAAGCATTAGATCTCAGATACCCCTCCTTCTTTTATTGAGTTTAAAAATGTTTTGATTGAGGTATGTCAAATGGAACTAATGACCATTAAATCAAGAACTTTTAGGAAAAACAACCAGTTATAATATGTGGGGTACTTTACAAAGTTTGTAAAAAAAAAAAAAGTCTTGGAACTTTTATAATGTATTATAGTTATGTTAGATGATGTAATTCAATTGTGGATGTCTTTGTAAATACTTTAGTTGTTTTATGAATGTTAAAAGTCCTTATCTGTTGACTGTTTGTATAAATTATTATGCTTTACTGATTACATGTTAAAATCAATAAACATGTTTTAAAAAAATCATATATTTCATACCAAGTCCCTTTTTTGTGTGTAAGACCTCCTTCCAATCCAAACAGTTAAAAAACACAGAAAGAAATATCTCAGCACATCTGTTTTCAATCAATAGATGTCAGTTTAAATGATTATTTTTTTCAGCAAAAATGTTTCACCATAAGCACTTTTGCCGACAGTGAATTCCCTTTTCTCCACTGATGAGAAAACTCAGAGTAGATATATTTAAGTTCAGGTGATATGGGGTTGTCCCCACATAGGGATGCAGGGGGGCTTTCCACCTTGCAAAAAATATTTACTCAGCATTTCACTACAACTGCTTTTGGTAAAACATTTTTAAAGTTCTTGTTATGCTTCCAAATACAACGTTGTCTGAAAGAATAAACTGTCCATCAATAAACTAGGGCTTGGAGAGATATTCAGTTAGGATCTATGTTATAACAGCAAACGATCAAAATATCGAATGCTGTTATATTGACCACAAAATAATGAAAACAAAAAAGAGCAAACAGACGGAACAGCATTTTTTTTTTCCAAGGGAAAAAAATTTGCTGTTCCCAAAAAAAAAAAAAAACACACTAAACACTATTTTAAGTGGGGGGGCTTCACCTCCCCAACTCCGAAATCACACTACAGTGCCAAAAATGGCAAAGTGACAGAAGCAGCCCAGGGAAAGAATTCACTTAAAAGCCATTTCGTCATTTTGCGTTTTCGACATTTACAGTTTGACGAAGGCGCATTCGACATAATGCGTCTTCGTTCTTCTGACAGGAACCCTTCAGTTACCATAATATAAACCAATTAAATGTAATCTTGCTTGAAACCATATAAAAATTAATAAACAAGCTCCTTCCAGCTGTTATGTTACCAAATCTACAGGTATACACAAAACCACATCCACAGCACCTTATAGCTTTGCACCTCAGTGATCCATGGGAACATGTCAATCCACCTTTTGCTGAAACATAATTCAGTCATGGTATAATGGTCAAACTTAACTTTCAGAAATCTTTGAGTCTGCACATTTTCCACTACTATGTGATCTCTCATCACATAGAGGATGCAGGGGGTCTTCAGAACTGTAGCCATTCCTACAACTTGCTCCCTACCCTCCAGCTCCTCAAGTGAACTCTAGAAAGCTGATTGGCTTCCTATAGTACAGCAACTTATTCATGTCATCCCAACCTCCCCAGCTCTTAAAGTGAAGAGCAAAAAATAGTCCTGTCTTACTGTACAAATGGCTTCCTACAGTACGACAGTCAATCCACAGCCCCCAACTCTTCAAGAGAAGAGTGAAGAAAACAATGCTGCACTCAAGTCCCTTTCTGTACTTGGTGGACTATAGAGGGCTATACCCTAGCTAACTGACTATGCTAGAATATCCACAGCCAGATCCTACCTCCTATCTACCCTACTTTACTGTTCCCAAATCTTTACCAGCCTACATAAATCAGATTTGCACAACCTTGAAACTTGTTATAACAAAATAGCCAAATTCACCTCAAACCTACCTCAGCTCTTCACCATCTTAAATGGACCGAACTAACAACTTGCTATCTCTCAACCAGCTAACAATCGCCCATAAAGACATCTTCAAAACTGACAACTGCCCCACTCTCTCTGACCTTGTACAACCATGTACAAACCTTAGGTCCCTTAGATCATCTGACAAATTACTGCTCAATGTCACTAAATCTCTGAACAATTATGGAGACTCCTTATACTTATTTAAAACAGTCAAAACCTGAAACAGTCTTCCCCAGCATATTCTAACTAATCCTGATAATCACAAGTTCAAACAACTGCTAAAAGAATGCTACTCTAAACAATGGCTATGATCCTGCACATCCCCAGGCTGATCTGTCATCTCTTTATCCTCTCCTTTTTACTACTGTCAATAGACTACCATGCATCTCCAGCATTAACTCAACCCTATGAGATTACTGGCCCCTATCTTGTGACTGTTTTATTAAAAAAAAAAAATAGAGTATTTTATATGCATTCTACAAATATGGCTTAGATGTTCTCAGGAGTTTTGACTACTGTGTATTGCTTAGTTATATTCTTTTAACATTACTGTACTTAATTTATTATTTAGTGGCATATTGATGGTGTGACTTTTTGTCATAGAAGTTGATTTAAGTTCTCTTTGAATTCTGTGGTTACTGTTTTTGATTATTTTTTATTTTACAATATTTTATTTGTTTGAAACTGAATATGGATTCCTTAAATGAGTATGCTAATGCACAAATATCTTGTACAGTATAATAAATGCTATGCATATTTAAAGGTAACAGCTGATAACACTGGTGATCTGTGTTCCCTCGTGTCAAAAGTTGGATGATTTGCTTACCATTGTTAGAAGAAAATGTAGACTTAATGATGATGATGATTGCACTTGTGAAATTGGCATGGCTTGGAGAACTGTTGTTTCATATATTAATGACTGGACTGATGAAATAAGTAATATTAGGCATAGAACAAATAGAACATATTTAGGAAATGATGCATCTATTGTCTGCAAAGATCATTCAACCCCTATGAAACAAGAAGATGCTCCTGTCAACTTTGGAATTCTGGATGCAAGTATTCAGCAATCTGAGGATCCAGTTTGTCTAGAAGAAAACAAAAAGAAAGAAAGAAAGGAAGAAGTTCTCAACAAATAACAAGGAAGAAAAAGAAACTGATTAATGACTGTAAATAAAAGAGAATACATAGTAAAAAGGACACTGCTCTGTTATATAACACACAGATTACAGGGAATGATGATATTTTTCTATCAGAAAACCTTCAGTCTACAGAAAAAGGCATCATTTTTTTCAACAGAGAAGGTAGAAAAAAGAGGCAATGAGCAGGTAAAAAGGAAGAAATTAAAACTGAACATGGAAGGATCGAAGAACATTAGTATAAGAAAAAAGAAGAGAGAGAGACAGATGCTGACTACATGGCTCAAGCTGTGGATTTACTATACCAGCTGGATGAGAATTTGATACACAATGAAAACAGTGTGATTAATGAGACTAATGGTGATGAAGATCTATCCTTTGTAACAATTGATAGAGCAGATCTTACTGTCTTAGAAGCTGAAGCCAGCAAAGATATTCTTGTAATTGGAGATTCAGTTATTAGAGGAAGTGATACTTGTATTTGCAGAGATGATAATGAACATTGAGTAGTGTTATGCTTGCCAGGAGCAAAAAATAAAAGATGTGAGACAAGCCTTGAAACCCCTTAATGTAAGTAAGTATGGATCCGTTTTTATTCATGTTGGTACAAATGATGTCATCCACAAGGTTTGTCTCACTGTTAGTAGGGAACTAACAGACCCTTTAGATAGTATAGCTTGCACTGGTGTTAGGACGTATTTTTCACAAATCACCTATAGAAATGATAGTCAGGTCACTGTGAATGAAAAGATTTATTGGGTAAATACCTATATGGAAAAAATGTCATGTTTTAAAAAATAGAAATGTGTAGAGCATCCAAGCCTAGTTTTGGGCACACATGTTTTCAAACAGGAAGCATTTATCAAGATCAGGGAAGAGAATTTTTGCAGCAGATATTTTTGCAACATTTGACAAACACTAGGCCAGATTTTTGCCAGATCGGAAGTTTAACAGTTTACAGATAGCAACATCTGATGCATATCTGATGGTTGTTAATGGTAGGAGCATTAATAATAAAGTTTTTGCATTGGAAAATTTGCTATGTTCCCACAAGACTGATGTTGCTATTGTTTGTGAAACATGGTTAGAGAACAATGACTGGAAATCAGTTCTGTCAGGGTAGAAATGTTTTTACTGTAACAGACATTCTAACAAAAAATCAGGTGGAGCTGTTACAATAGGGATTAAAGATAATTATAAGACCTGTGATTATTACATGTTCATTGATAACAACAATACTATAGACTGTATAACTGTAACAATAAAGATAACCCTGGAACATATAACAATTGTTGGCGTGTATAGACCTCCAAAGTCAAGTGTAGATGAACTACAGGAATTCATACATTTCTTGCATGAAACACAGGAGGGAAGAATAATATTAGCTGGGAACTTAAATTTACCAGAAACAGACTGGAATAATATTGATTCAACAACATTAGTAAAGAAATTATTCACAACATATATTCAGGAATAACAATTGCTTCAGATTGTAAAAAAAAAAAATATCGGGGACAGAACATACTGGACATTGTTTTTGTTCCTAAAGAAATTATTGTTACTTCAAGTCAAGTTTTTCCACCATTGATGTGCAGTGATCATGGAGTTATGAAGGTTCATTTGTTGCTAGATAATTCTGCCAAACTGAAATCTAAACAAATGCACAGAAGATTAATTACAGATTGTATGGAAGCAAAACAGTCACTATATAAAACTAACTGGTGTGAGGTGCTCAGTGGAAAAACTGCAGATGGAATGTGGAAAGTTTTGAAAGAGAAATTGTTTGAGTGCAAAAAATAAAAAAAAATGTTTAACATCAGGATCTGGGCATACAACATCAGGGGGATAATTTCCATAAGAACAAGAAATCTGATTAAGGTGACAGACAACAAATATAAGAAATGGAAGAGAGGTCAAGCTACAACTTTGAAAACTGAAACAAACAAGCTGGTCTGGACAAACAGATTAAACATAGTATGAGACAAGATCAAGAAAATTTTGAAGAAAATGAATATAAAGATATTGAGCATAATAGGAAATCTTTTTATAGATAAGATGTGGAAGGAATAAAGACACACACATTGATAAACGGTGTGCAGATTCTAACATTTATTCTCAAACACAACAGATGATACATATATTCACAAAATATTATGCAAAACAGTTTGGCACTGCAAAAGTGGTGATGTTGTCCTAGTGACATCCAGGTAACTCTAGATACTGGAATCAAATTAGATTATATTGAAAAAGAACTGTGCTAACTGGATCCAAACAAAGAAGATGGAATTAGTAACAATGACCTGAGAACACTTGCGGTACCATTATATCTATTATTCACTAGGTCATATAAATATGGGAAGATTCCTCAAGACTGGAGACATGCACTTATTAAACCTGTATTTAAGGGAAAGGGGAGTAGGACAAGCCTAGAGTCATATAGATTCTTAAGTCTACTTTCATGTTGTGGAAAAGTAATGGATAAGAATATTGGATAAGTTATTGTCAGAACTGGATAGGTTAGGACTTGAAACCATATATCAGCATGGATATGTTGAAAACAGATCTATTACCACCTGTAAGATGATGTTCTATAACAATATAATAACAGGTATGCATGAAAAATTGTGCTGTGATGTCATTTATATAGATTTAACTTCAGCATTTGACAGGGTCCTACACAGAACACTGATCAATAAATTAGTACAACTAGGTATTAACATACTCTTGCTAACATGGATAGCTACATGGCTTACAAATAGGACATGGCAAGTATCATACAGCAACTGGACAGGTGAAATCCTTGGTTCCAGTCAGGGTGTCCCACAAGGCTCTGTCCTAGGCCCTTACTTGTTTAGATTGTATCTTTCAGACCAAATGTTTTCATCTGAGGTATTCTACTGTCTATATGCAGACAACCTGAAATTGGGTAAACTGATTACATGTGTAACCGATAAGGCATGTCTGAAAAATAACTTGACTAAATTGACCATTTGGGCACAGGAGAATAATATGCTGATAAATATATCAAAAACTAAGCATATGAGATTTGGGAGACATAAACTGAAATGTGTATATGTAATACAGCACACAGTGATTGAAACTGTAGACTCATTTAAGGACTTGGGTATATGAGTAGATTCAGCTATGGGTTTTTCTAATTATATCACCTAATTGGTTAATGATAGTTATAGAATCATAGGTTGTATAAAACGATTTATAAAGTCAAGGAAATCAAAAATTATGAAGTCATTGTTTGTTAGTTACATTAGACCCAAACTTGAGTATGGAATAACAATATGGAAACCCTATAAGAAAACAAGCATGAGCAAATTGGAGCAAGTACAGAGGAAATATACCAAGGGCATCCATGGATGTGAAGATTTATGTTATTATGAAAGACTAAAATATCTGAACTTGTACAGTGTCTCTTACAGATATCTAAGAGGAGATTTTATTCAGGTATATAGGGCATTTAGAGATAACTACCTATGGGAATGTTTGTGGTTATCAAAAAGTACTTGAGAATCATCAGACAACCTATGTAGAAGATGCTATAGAAATGAGAAGTGTACTAATTGGTTCTCTGACAGAGCAGTTGATGCATGGAACAGACTACCAAATTACATTAAAGCAAGAGCTAGTTTAGATATTTTTAAGAACAGCCTAGACACTTATTATGGGGACAAGTGTTTCGGTATATTGGCAAACTAGAAGGGCATTAATGCCTGTGCTTGAAATATTTGTATGTATGTATGGATGGATGTAGGATGTAGCTTTAACCATGCAAGTTGTTTCTAAGTTTTTTTCTTCATGTCACTGTAAATCATTATGTACTGTATTTTGAAACTCATTTCATGTCACTCTAAATCATTAAGTAATGTATTTATGGAGCTTTTCTCCCCTGGGTCTCTGATGAAAATGGGCACCTGGCCCAGTCGGACACTACCCAGTAAACAAATTTAAAATAAATAAATACATACATACTGTCATTTTGGTACAGAAAAAACTGCAGAGCTGTCAAGAAGTCCCAGTGTTTGTGCCTCCTACTGGCGACTGAGAAATTAATAATCCGAGATCTCCGTTAATGATGTTATAAGATAGTTTGCATAAGTATGGAAGCAAAATTGCATATATATCTTCACACAGCATCATTCAATACAGGCACAAGTATAAATATGTCAAATGTATATAAAATCTAAATGTTCCTAATAATCAAGTAGTTACTGATAAGGGTCTCTAGAATCTTATTAGAAATGACCCACTGGGTATTTGTCCCACATTGTATGTTAATAGATATGCAATTATATGAGATGGAGGAGGAGTTATAGACCACTTGCAAGTTGTGGAGCGTTGGAATGACAATGCCATAAACTGAAGGGTAATAAAATCATTTTAAAAATAACACCTTAATCATTGCACAATTCACCCATTATAACCTGACACCAACTAATATATTGGAGGTTGAATACAGGGCTAGTTGCCTAAAAGTAAATGCAAACTGATGAGGAACTGAAAGTAAAACAAAACAAAAAAAAATTTAAGCTAATTTTAGTAGGCGGTTCCACATATTGTTCTGGGTTAAAACAGTTGTCAGTTGCAGGATTTAAGCCTTCACTGTAAAATGAGAACACTATCAGAAGAAAAAGTAACTTAATTTAGTCTGTCATCCAAAATAACGCTAAATATCTCACTGTAAACGTGTCTGTTTTAGAAACATAGAAAAAACTAAAGTTCTGTTAGTTAAAATAGTTCTATTAAATTAATATAAAATATATTCTATGTACAACTGGCTCTTTTTTAATCATAAATAAACTGTCATTACTTTATAACAAGAATGTTGTCATTTTTCTTATTAATTCAAACAGATGCTTCTGTAAAGTAGTACATCTATCACTGTACACAGCACACCTGGAAGTGAAATAGAATGGTACAGTTTAAGTTCCTAGTCAAATAAAAAAAGCAGACAAACAAATGTTCAAATATTCCTTATCTTAGCATTTGTAACACTGGGTCTTTGTTCCATGGTAGTTCAGCAAAACAACTTTCAATAAAAAACCTTATCAGTTTCAGAAACCCTGTCTGCACTGCTATTTTTTAGAAACTAATTTTTTTTTCTGCTGGGACAAGCTTCTTGTGCCCCCAGATTTAACAATAATCAGCTCTAAGCTTTTGCCTCTTTGGATATGAGCAAACTCTAAGCACAGCAACATATTTTACTGAAAGCTTATTTCTGCCAAGTAATATAATTCAAACACTTGGTCTTCAAGAAACCTAGTGAGTGCCAGAGGACTTGCATGATTAATGTTCAGAAGGGCAAGTTACAAACAATCAAGGCATGTATGATATAGGAATGTAACCTAAAGCAACATCGTAAACAGTTATGAAAAACATCACCATAGTCTTCATGACAAAATGATTAATCACAGAGTATTGTATTGCGATTACATTTAGGAAAATGTCTAAAAGTCAAAACATGGAATTAAAGTCTAAAAAAGAAAATAAAAATTAGGAATCAAAGACCTAGTCAGCCAGCAATGTTTTTAAGGAGATTACATTAAAGAAGAGCTGCCGTTGAGTAGATCTACGGTCTCAAAAGCCATATCAACAGAAAATGTTACAAAATGCAATGTTCCAACTGCACCTGCTATAAATAAATCAGTAGGCTGTACGCTACAAAACCATATCTCTTGCTATGTTGATGAGAAAACTAATGACATCTCTAAATTTCCCTATACTGTGACATGACTGGATGAATAATTACCGCTGTTACACATGCCATACAACCGGAGCAGTGAACAGTTATTACTCTAACCGCACAAGGAAACAGTTGTTTCTTGCTAAGCACATATGAATAGTTCAGTGTACCTGTATACAGACTTTTATTATACCATATATTTCTCAGATGATGATTTGTCATTGTTCCCTTTAAGTTGCACAGATTTAAGTTTCTTTGTTCTTTGCTGCAGCTAAACAAACATATGCATTTATTCAAAAATAAAAATGGCATCATATGCAATAACATTACGTCAGTATTTCAGATTTCCCATTGTGCATTTGTATATATAAATAACGAATATAAATAATAACACGCTACATTTGTCCTTTAAAGTATGGCATGAAGCTTTACAAAACAGATAATAGGTGAGGATTCCACGGTGTTATCCTACGAATTCAACATAATCAAATGAATTTCTTAGCTTTATATTCCTGTCTCACCAAATTACAAAATGCTTGTAATGCAAGTGAAGGAAATGATGTATCCAACCTCACCCAGACTTTCTGCATCAAATGGGTGGGAGTTGTGGCAGTTAATGATTCATAAAATTTTGAATGCGATCATGAAATCTGAAAATGGTTCACATAGTAATATTTTTAAATGAAAATGGTAAAGCAATATATAAAATAAGTTAATAAGTAATCCTACTACTTTAATAATAATAAAACAAATAGAGCTAGGGACTTATTGGCTGTAGATTAAGGCAGCACTTAATCAGGAAGTGATGTCATCTAGAATAAGACATGCAATTCTGATGAGCCCATTTTTGAAATGATATACAAATACATGTTTACCTACATGTAGTTTAAACATGGAAATGTGCTTTTTACCTCTAGACAACTGTGAAACAAGTTGTTGGCAGCCAGATACTACACTAGACCATACCTCTCAAGTGTACCTCATTACAAGGAATGTACCTCATTTGGGGTCTTAAAAAGTTCATGTTCCTCGAAGTTCCGCAAAGTTCCACATTGAAAGAGTCTGTCACACATTCATTGTTAGGAATTTTTTTAAGTGAAATCCATGGTAAATAGAAATTAATCATATTAATTCATTAAAGGATATTCTTTATAAGTCAAATCAGCATAGTTTAACCATCCTATGACCTTCCTTGTTGAAGTTGTTAGTAAGCTCTTAGTATGTGTTCCACATTTTGCCCATTTGTTCCACATTATGAAGGCGACTATTCCTCATTTTGGCGATGGAAGGTTGAGAGCTATGCGCTAGACCCCAAACAAAATTGTGCCTGGAATAAGGTGTTACACCAAGCTTGCCATCAAAGTTCTAATGTGGGCAGTTTTGAAAGAAGGCTTCCATGGCTTCTCATTTCATATATGCAAATTAGGAATCACACAAGATTTTCCTGGCCTGTAATATGCCTACAGTGAAATGCTGATCACAATTCTGATGCAAGTATCAGTTGCTAATGATATATGAAATGTCAGTTGAGCTCCATTCATGAACCACTTGTAAGATCTATAACTGGGCACCCACAATGATAGTAGGGTATCAGAGAAAGAAAACGCTGTTTTCACATTCATAGGATTGAAAGCCATACTGTAATGTCTGTGAGGTATGGTGGGACCACAGACACTCTCCCTTGAATGTTTCTGGTGTGCTCTACCCCTGTTGTCCAGTTGCTTATGCAGGGTTTGCTGTTCTGTAACATACTCTGCTTATATCCTATATGATGTTCTCACCCCAGCTGTTGCTACCCAATTCTCAGTTGTATACATCTGCCCCATTACAATACCCATCCACCTAGCAGTCATAACATGGTCTCCCCACATCTGTCCTGTTCTGTATAAATGTTGTGCCCTCTCTCTTTACATATTGCTGTCCTTTGCTCATATGGTAAGATTTCTTCCCTTCCACTCTCTTATCCATTGCCCAGTGTATGACAGCTTCAGTATCCTAGATCACCTCCATGGCCACATCCTTTTCATGGTCTGGTGTGTCATTCTACACTAGGAATTCACCTCTACTTGGGAGTCCTATAGATTGTAATAGAGGCCTCTGTGCTGATGCTTCAGCCACTGTCCACTGTGAACTGCAAACATAATGTGATTCATTAACACAGAATGGTCCAGTTCCATGTTATAAGGCGTTTTTACAGCACAGCATATCTCAGCATCAGTGAAGGCATGAAATGTTATTCTCCCAGTTAGTTTCTATAGTTGCAAGTCCTTGGCTGGGCTTCTACTTAATCCACTCACCATGTAGGAATGTGAGTGCTCTGCTAGCTTGAAGTCCTGACCACTTCCAGTGGATACTTTCCACAATGTTGTCTCAGATATTAGAAAATCTGACTCACAGACCTTCACCAGTAACAAAAGTCAGCAACAGGTTAGAAAGCCAGTTTGACCAACTGACCTGCACCAGTAATGAAATGCAGCTACAGGTTAAGAGGAGAGTCTGACCCATGAACCTGAGCCAGTAAAAAACTCCAGCAAAGGGTTAGAAGGGCAGAATGACCCCTGACCTGCACCAGTAATGAAACACAGCAAAAGGTTAAAAGGATGGTCGGACCCACTGGCCTGGAACCAGTAACAAACTCCAGCAACAGGTTAGAAGGGTAGTCTGACTTACTGACTTGCATCATCATCTTCATCAACCCCCTTTTTCCCATTTTCTACATGGGGTTGTGGTGTCATGTTAAATGTCGCCATCTTACTCAATTCAGTGTCACACTTCTGTCTTCTTCGACACTCATGTACCTTCAGTTTTGTATTCCACTCCCCTATCCTTTGCTGAAGTTCTTGCTCAGAGTTTGCCTCTAATATCACATTGTCTACATACAACAACTTTGTTGATCTGTTCCCTCCAACCTGTTTACTAATGTCCTCCATTACTAGTATGAACAGAAGTGGTCTCAGAGCTGACCTCTGGTGAGGGCCCACTCCCACTGGGAACCCCTCTGTGAGGCCAAACACTGTTCATACTTGAGTTATTGGGTCGTTGTACATAGCCTGCACTAATTCTGCCAAGTTTCTGGAACTTCGAACCACTGCAGCACTGTCCAAATCAACTTTCTTGGGACTTCTTTCTTCATCGCTAGCTTCTTCTCAACTATCTAGCTCACTGCAAACATTGGGTCAGTTGTGCTGCATCCTGATCTGAATTCAAACTGCTCAGCTCCCATCCTACTTCCTACTACTCTGCATATCCATTTATCAATCACCCTCTCCAAAACTTTCATACAGTGTGACAGGACCTGCACCAGTAATGAAATGCAGCTACAGGTTAAAATGATGGTCTGACCCACTGGCCTGAACCAGTAGCAAACTACAGCAGGAGGATAAAAGGGCAGTCTAACACACTGACCTGCTCCAGTAATGAAATGCAGTGACAGGTTAAAGGGGTGGTCTGACCCACTGGTCTGAACCTGTAATAAACTCCAGCAACAGGTTAGAAGGGCAGTCTGACCTACTGACCTGCAGCAGTAATGAATTGCAGTAATGGGTTAAAAGGATAGCCTGACCCACTGGCCTAAACCATTAACAAACTCCAGCAACAGGTTAGAAGGGCAGTCTGACTGACTAACCTGGCACCAGCAATGAAATGCGGTGACAGGTTTTAAGGATGGTCTGACCCACTGGCCTGAACCTCTACCGAACTCCAGCAACTGGTTAGAAGGGAAGTCTGACCTAATGACCTGCAGCAGTAATGAAATGCAGCAACAGGTTAGAGGGATGGCCTGACCCATTGGCCTGAAATGGTAACCAGCTGCAGTGATATGTTAGGAGAACAGTGACATAGAAAATAAATTACAAAAGCCTACTGTACTACAAACATTGTGTAAAGAAACCACTCACTGGTATTACTTAGCAATGCATTTCACCAATCAAAGATAAAATTAAATACTTGCAGGTTTTCCTGTCTTGGATCATTTGTAACAGATGCCAGGATAACTGTATGAATCCATTTCAAATACATAAAAGGGCATCAAATGGAAATAAAATATCAAATAACTTCACAATGAAATAGGGAACTACTATTTCATGTTTTAGCAAAATCAGTAAAATTAAATATGAATACAGATCATACACAAATATAAACAAAGGAGTTGTACATTTAGACACAGGCATAACCAAAAATGCATTTGCATTTCTGTTATAATGACACAAATAAGTGTCTACTTTAGGAACAAAGGAATATAGGAATATAGTAACAAACCAGGCAAGCTATCGTGAGGACCATACAATACCCAGGCATGTGCATCTTTAATTAGACACACTTAAAAGTTCATGCTTCTCTTTTTGAAGCACTTAATAGCCCCCCCACCCAATCAAGTAAGGTTGTAGATGACAGACCTGGTGGAAATTTATGTGTACCCATCCAATCATCAAGACTAGGTAGAAGGTAATCAAAGAAGTACTTTGTTTGAACTTATAAGTTCCTCACTCTGTGTATTCCCAGCCTATCTCTCTTGTGAGTGTTGTTTATTTGTTGGTGTAGAGTTGGATCCCTAGTGTTAGTGTTTGCAGAACCACAGATTTTGCAAAGAAACAGGAGGTCAAATAGGATTGGGTCTTTCATGGCTCAAAAAGTGAGATCCAGATCAAATCTAATCAGCCTGTAGTCTACTTGGTATAAGGAGAACTGTGCTATTCTGTTGGGATGTAGCTACTTGGCATAAGGAGAACTGTGCTATTCTGTTGGGATAGCTAAAGAATTTAAGGCTTTTAACTCAATTGCTTGTGCCCTAGCTGCTCACAGACCACTATCTGTCAGCCAAATACTTTTGTGTGAGGCAGCTCACATGTGCTGCTGCTTGTACTTCAACATGACTGAAAATTCCAGTAAGATGCAGGAGCTGAATGAGCTAAGTGCAGCAGCCATAGGGAGCGAGAGAAGTTGCCACTCAAACACTTAACCAAGCTCAAGAATGGTAAGTGCAGTGGCTGTGGGGAAGGAGTGTAGCTTCAGCAGTTAAGTGTAGGAGATAGACAGTCACAGGGAGATTTAGGGTTAGGGAACGACTGGGAAATTTAGGTTCAGGGAGTGCTGTCTGAGGTCAGGTTTAGGGTTGACTGAAAGTATTAGGATTAGTGAGGGGCAAGAAGTTTGGGGTTAGGATTAGGGCGTGAGAGAAAGTTTTTAAGATTATGGAGCACTAGAGAGTTTTAAATTTAGAGAGTGACAGGAAGTCTTAGGCTTATGGAGCTATTGGAGAATTTAGGTTTGGGGACCGATGTTTACACTTAAGGTTAGGGAATGACTAGGAGTTTTGGGGCTAGGGTTAGGATTTGGGAGCAAAGTGTGGCTTTAGGGTTAGAGACTGGGTGAAAGTTTTAGGATTAAAGCTTGGGTTCTGGGCAGACTATGCATGTGGTTAATATGACTGATGTAGTGAGAGGTCAGGCACCTCAATCAAATGACAGTCAGTAGCTCAGCCTTGAGTTAGTGGCAAAAGAGAACCAATAGGAGACCACACAAATAAACATCAGGTATCTCATCATGCCACTTGAACAGTTAATAGCAATGCACAACATAACGACAAAACTAGTAACACTTAAGAGGTGACTGGAAAATCCTCCTTCATGAGGTACTAACTACTGACTGATCTACAGCTCATAAGGTAAAAATCTAGCCTAAAACTACTGATGTTAGTAAAATTTAAGATTCCACAGTATGGTGTATGTTCACATCTGATTTTAACAATTTGCAATACTTTTTTCCTTTAAATTAAACAAGCAATACAGTCACTCTCAGCTTACTTCTGACTTACTGCAGCACCTGTTATGTTTTAAATATATTTATGACGACTTTAACCTGCAGATTAGGCTGTAAAAATGCAGGGCTTTCTTTTTTGAACTGCACTGCATGAATGCTTTAAACTGAGTAGCAATTCATAACTACATCGTTGTTACACACTGAAGAATGGTTTATAAAGTTAGATGTTGCACTCATAATAACAAGTAGTTTTAAAAAGTTGTCTTAGAAGCCTCTAAAGTACAAAAATTATGGCTGTAATTCATAGACAAGTGCTGCCCACTAATATTAGTGGAATTCACTGAGTGATGCAGCTCACAACAAAGCAGGCATGTATCAGTGTCTTTTAGTATTACCCAGACAGCTGCTACACATGCTAATTATCATTGTTCTGCCCACTATATGTCTGTGAATCCCTGCTATATGTTTCCTTGCTTTCATATATTCCAGCGTAAAAAGCTGTTATTCAATGAAGAACCTCCATTACAGGGTAAAAAACTACCTCCGCTGAAGTAACTGTTGCTACCAAGACAGCGTTATGTTTAGACTTCTGTTTGTGAACTTTTGCACGTCAGTTACTGCATCCATACTGCATCTACTTTTAAAGTATTAATAGATCATGGTAGAATTTGCCCATGCATTGCTGCATTTCATTTTAGATTTTTGAATATGAAAACTAAACCTTACAGCCAAGATAAAATTAATCCAGCAATAATGGTAGCAGATCTTGTTGTAGTAATTCTAGTTGTTTGTGAATAGGTTATCTTTCTGAACATCTCAGATGTGCACCCTTGCAATAAGTTATATTATGAGATAGTAAAGAGCAACACATTTGCAATCCTGATTACAGTTCAAGAAATATAGATTTAGAATTTGTTGTGTATTTCAATTTGTTTTACAGCCGAAGTTGTATCTCTGTGGAAGTCAAACGTGTTAATGCTGTCAAGTTTCAGTGGTTTCTTGATACGAGAACAAATAACAGGTTTCCAAATTCCATACTGGAGCAAAGACAGTTCACAATAGAATTTGAGGAAAGCCCTCATTCTCCATGCAAAGGGGTTTTACTCCTTACACCTCATTTGCCATTATAACTGTAAGGACTCTGCACATTAAGGAAAGGTGAATTTGCATCCTCTTTCAAACAAAGGCATTTTCATACACCACAACTTGTGAAAACAGTCTGTTGTAAAGAAAACCTACAATCCTTCAAAGCTTATGCAAAATAGGATTTTTCTTCCAAAGTGTTTCTTTTGTATTCACTGCAGTAAAAATAATCTTTAGACCTGGAACTATAAAACCTTTGCCCCTTTCAAAAAAGTAGTCATAACCAGGCAATGATGGAATATCAAATATGAAGATGCTGCATTTGTAAGCATAAGCTGTATTTTCTAAAAGCAGAACTCAAACATGATTGAAAGTATTTAGAATTGGGCATAGCTGACTAATGTTTGCTCCAGGAAAGGAAAATGTTTTCTTTCATCCATTTTATTCACACTTTGGGTGTCTAGATAGAGTCTGAGGCTGCCCTGCATCAGAACTGTACATATTGTAACATATTCCATAAGCTCTGACTATTTTAGCAATCACACTTAGAATCTCCATTCTTTCAATGCTGTGTTCTGTTCTCCCCCTCATAGCTACTGGCATTCTTCTTGTTTCATGGACTACTGGTATTAAAATTGGAGACATTTTAATTTGGTACCCTTTTGGCAAACATTTAAAACAGTGAACAGCTCTACATATTTGGACAACATACCATCACCCGGATCAGAATCTATGAATTTATTATTAATGCGCTGTGTTTGTTATCTGACATATGCTTGCCTCTTAATTAAGCACAAGTAATGTTCTGACTATCATACATGAGAAAGAACTTTCCAAAAAATGGCATGAAGGAAAGCTATTCCATTTATATTGTGCTATCACCTCTGTAAGTGTGAATGACCTTGTGTCTGTGTACAACTAATTCATTTCCCCTTACTAAACTTCTCACTTGATAAATGACTGGAAGCTTTACATTATTTTCCAAGCAAACAATTTGAAATACCACTTTATATTTCTTATCTCTGCACTCACATGAGAGATACTGCTGAACTCCAGGCTTTACTTTATGTGCTGATTTACTCACACTGTTTTGAAATTTTAAAGTTTTAAATGTAGATTCTGACAGCATATTACATTTAGTTCTGGTGCCCAGATTAAAGTCAGTGCTTTTACCTTTAATAATGAACTTTTCTGACCAACAATTGTTACCAGAACCCCTTAAGCAATGTACTGAAGTTTGTTTCTGGAATTACACTCTGTTAATAAACATTTCACCTTTTATAATTATTAACTTCAGCAGTATGCAAATTCTGTACAATGCTCTTGCAAAACTTATTCTTTCCTGTGCACAACCTGTAACTCTAATCAACTACTATACATGTTCTTTTCCCAAGCTTGCAATAACACTTACTACACAAGACTTTAATTTGCACAGCTCTTTCAAAGTGCCATCTTGGATGCCTCAATGCTTTCTACACCATTGTTTATGAGGAACCAAACAAGCCGCAAAATTCACCTCAAGAATCCAAACCTGAACCACAGGAACTGAACCGCAAAAATAATCTTAAGAAAATTTTATAGAATCCACATAAAGTGTTTTCATCTAGGAAAGAGTCTTCATCAGAATTTAAAAATAAAAAGCTATTAATGTGGATTAAACAAATGTGAATTTTTCTTATTTTGCATTCCAGTTCCTGTGGTTCGGGTTTGAATTATACCATTGTTTACGTTATAATTATGTTCTTTTATTTTGCATTTCATTCTCACAGCATTATCAGGCACAGTTTTAATGTTAAACACTTTCATTTCCTCAGCAAGTTCCTTTAACAGCATACTTGTAATTTTCCTTGCACACATTCAGTACTTTAGTTAAAGTCAGTTCTGAATTTCTTAGAAATCTACTTAGTCATTTTAATTACACTGAAAATTCTGTATCTGATTAATGAATCATTCAACTCCCACATTCAGTGTTTGGCTTTGGTCTTATGACCTATGAGATACAACTAATACAATCAGGCATCTAGATCCAAAGCTTCTAGCTTTATGATTAGATACCTCCAGCCTGAACAACATTGATAGATATTGTAGATTAATCACTTAAATTAGGGGGCAGGCTGACACTGATATGAAAAAGTGAGAAATGACTGGTGGGTCATTTTTTTCATGAAAAAATAATGGAAAATGTGTATTTAATAGTGAAATATTAATTGTGAAATTCAAAAAGTAAAACCCTGTGACTCACTGAATTACAAATGGTCATGCCTATGATACTGTAGTTATTATCTCACAAGACAAAAGTTCTTTTGCACATCCAGGAACACAACATATATTACTGGCACCCCAGACTTCTCTTTTATTCTAACACCATGTACATTACTTCTACTGTAGTTGTCAAACTGACACAGTGAAGAGCTATAAGACAAGAGTGATAAAAACACTTATACACCTTCATTTCAAATCTCTTAATGCAAGAAATATTATCCATAGGTTAGGTTCACAGGAACTTACTAGATATCTGACTCTTGAAGACCTTTAGAAGCATAGCCATGCATTCCCACAAAGTTTTTGCCTTTTTATTTAAACATGGATAACCCAGGCAAGCAAATTGTTTAAATGTTAGCCCTTTTTGTATGGGGCAACAGTACTAAGTCAAGGATACATTTGTGTTTTCCCATCCACTCATCCAGATTACATTTGAATGTTTTATGTGGAAAAGAAGAGGGCTGCAAAGAAGTGGTATTTCATATGATTTATATCTATCCCTCCAACCTATTCTGTCTATGTTGCAGAAGGGATTCAGATGTCCTGAGTAGGTGTTTATGCATGACTGGATTTGTAGTTCTGCAAGGATAGGATCCATGAGGCACTGTATAAGAGGCAGAGATCAACTCTCAGCAGCCTGTATGATACCAAGAAGGTTTTGAGATTATAAGTGTAGTTTTTATGAAGTAAGCCTTTGATTTTCCTGGTTTGAAAACATTGCAGGTATTTGAGTTGTGCCAAGTGTTTTGGAAAGGTACATGCCAAAGGAGGTATTATAATCAATGATCAGTCTAATAGTGCTAAATACAATGGAATGATCACATCCCTGGACCTGGATGCCATACCATCACTTAATAAGATGCAGAATCAAAAAGTATTTTCTTACAGTATTGGATACATGGTGATCAAATGGCAGTTTGTTGTCTACATAGGTTCCCAAGTTCCTAACTACTGGATCAATTTTCAGGGGTGTGCTTCATTGTGATAGTTAGAGGGGACATCAAGCTTGCTGAAGGATGCTGTTTTATATTTTTTGACACTTAGTTTTAGTCCAACGTGCTGTTTGTTTTGGAAAGGCCTTCCTGGAGGGTCTTGGTTTCCTCTGGTGGGTTTATAATGGTGGGTAGATTACAGTCATCAGCAAACATGGTCATCTATAAGTCCTCAACATCTTTTGATCTCCTAGAAGTAAATCCCAAAGAGGGGTGGCCCAAAGATATAAATCTGGGGTACACCACTAGTGACAGGTTGTTTGGAGGGGTGGAGCCACCCATCCTAATTTCCTTGGTTTTATTTGTGAGCCAGTTTGCTGTCCAACAAGTTACATAAGGATTAACATTTAGCAGGGAAAGTTTACAATGCCCCTTTCAGCATGTACCTCACAAAGCACATGCAGCAGCTGGAGAGACCACAGAGGTTCCTCATCCAGAGCATCCGGACCTCAAACATCTACCCTACACAGATAGGCTAAAAGCCCACATACTCCTCAGAGGTGACCTCTGTCTGGCATACAAAGCAATCTCAGACTCCGCCCTGATGGGACTGCTGGATATACACAAGTCAAGCTTCACTTGAGTAACCAGCACACACAACCTCATTAATAAAAAACTTGGGAATCTTTACAGAATCATGCCTTTCCTTACCCCACTTGCTAAAACTGCAATTGCACATCCCCATCTATTATCAGCTCTTCTCTACACCTCACCTCTATTTTCCAACTTAAACAAGACAGATCTTAATAAATTATCATCCTGCTATAACCACATTGCCAGATTTGCTACTGGCACAGCCTACCGGACACACCACTGTCACAATCTAAATCGCCTAGGATGGCTTGAACTACCTAGCCTACTACATTTCAACCAGCTAATAGTGGCACATAAAGTCCTTTACCAACCAGAAAATACACCTGCACTAAAAAATATTATCAGCCCCTACACCAGCCCCCGAATACTGTGATCATCCACTAGACTCCGAGTTCAAACATACAAATCCAACTACTCCGCTGGGGACTCTCTGTATGCCAACTCTGTTGGAAAAACATGGAACAGACTCCCAACTGACGTGACCCTAGAACCCTCACTAACTCAATTTAAAAACAAACTCAAGAAATACTTCAAAACTCATTGGTTATGCCCTTGCACTAGTGACCTCTCTATTACTTAGGTGCCTTACCTTCAAGTACTTCTCACTTTTTTCTACCACACCATTTCAGGAAGGGTCAATTATATAACTGCTGCTTAATGTGTCTTAAACCTGAATGTAATGTTATGTATATATAACTTTGAAAATAATGTTATGTTTTGTAAAGTGTTTTATAATAAGTTAGTACTATATGTGCTAAATGCTGGTATTGCTTATGACTGTAATCTGCTTGAAACTAGCATTTACTAAATGTTCAACGTGTATTATTATCTTGGAACTTTTCTCCCCGGGTCTCTGCTGAAAATGGACATATATCCAGTCAGACAATCCAGGTCAACAAATGTAAAATAAATAAATATATATATATATATATATATATATATATATATATATATACATAGAGAGAGAGAGAGAGAGAGATAAATATACAGATAATATAACATTAGGTTAATTTATTTCCAAAAGCTAATATAAAGTTCTGTGCACTAAGTACCCATATATATATATTTACTTCAGAAAGTACTTTATTATTGCAAAGCTTTCAGCAATGCCATTACTGCATTGCAGAGAATACTATACTATAAAGGGAATTACCTCTCTTCGCGTACTTTCATTGAAATGTAAAAAGAATAGATAAATAAATGCATTTTCAGTTCTTATGGAAATGCAAGCTGTGATCTTGTATGCAGTTATCATACCTCTCAACTTCTCAGTGCAAATTAATGGGGGGAGCAAAGGTCAAATTAATGGAGGGACAAAGGCCTAAAAATAGAGACAGATTTTAAATATTGCTCTCATAAACTTAGAAAGTTGCTAGAATAACAGGATTTGTCTTAGCATGCATTTTTCTGAAGGATATGAGGTCTGAAACTCAAATGTATGTCATTATTTAGTGACTTCAATCCTCAGTGATTTGGCAGAAAAGCACACATTTTACAAGGATTGGGACAAAATTTGATCTCAATTTTCTGTGAAAATCTGGACAGCTGAGAAGTATGGCAGTCATATCATGAATTGTCTTATTTTAATGAGGAATCCTTTCCCTAGCATCCTCGCTCAAAAACCTACTAAAGACATGGCTTTGGTATCTACATTTAAATTCATGATTTTCACATTTGCAGTTAGTTTCTCTTGGTTGCAGTCTACTAACTTTATTTGATAAAGCATTTCCTATCATGCTATACTTTTCAAAAGGAAGCTTTTTTCTCTAGCAGATCCTGCAGATAGCTTTCATTCCATCTTATTCAGTAGCCTCTATATACAAAGAAGTTTAATTAGATCATTTGCTCCTGATAAAGTACTCTTACATTGTGAAAGCTTCAGTAGGATGTATTGGAACACTTACATTGGTCAAATAATGCAGATCACATCACAGTTCTGTTTCCTTCTTCAGTTGACAAGCTTGTTTTATCGCCTTTTTTAATTAACTAGATGGTTGCACATTATGTTTATCCGTTCTTATATGTCAGTCATTAATGTAGATTACAAGCTAATTTTCTGTCTTAAATTATTGCGCTATTGCTGGACACTCAATATCATATGAAATGGAAAATGAAATTTGTGTATAAAATTTGTATACATTTGCTTTTGCATATAAAGGCTCAGTAAAATGATAGGAAAGTATGTTGCAGTTATTAATTTCATTTAAGCACATACCTAATGCATGTCATAATCTAAAAATAATCTAAAAAAATATAGACATACATGCATATACACATGCACACACTCGTGTGCGTGTAAAATCTAACAGTCTCAGTGGCTCAGATTCCACTTGCTCTGGGTGTAGGAAACCCAGAATGCTGTGGGTTCTATTCCTACACCAGGTGCTTATTTTTGTTACTTTCTGTACTGACACTTGTGCATAAGTATGTTATTGCACTACTGAGTGCACCATCCTTCAGAAAAACTGTCAAACAGGGGTCCTATCTGCCTGAGTTAGTGGTAACTCTGGTGGATGCAAAAAGTCACATGGTACTTATCTATTGTTTGTTAATCAGGTGAGTGGGCTGGTATGGGACCCTTTTCAGCTAGATTCTGCTCCATAAGGTTAAGACAAATTCTACCTGTATATAAGTGTGTGTGTGTGTGTGTGTGTGTGTGTGTGTGTGTGTGTGTGTGTGTGTGTGTGTGTGTGTGTGTGTGTGTGTGTGTGTGTGTGTGTGTGTGTATATATATATATATATATATATATAAGATAAATACACAGGGAACACATTCAGCATTTTGTGGGGAAGGAAAATCAACAGCACTTTTGAATAAATGCAACTGACTGTGTACAGCTGAGCAATAGTAGGAATAATAAATATTATATAAGTCAGCTATGAGAATAGCACACATAAAGTAAAGAAAAAAAATAAACAGTAAATAGTTGCATATTATTGAGATTTAGCTATATGCAATCAGAATAGAAAGACCTGCACTGTATTGAGACTTTATAATGCATCTTTATATACACTTAAAAAAAGAGTACAGGAATTTCTTTGGTGCCATGGCCAAATTTCTCCTAGTCGATATGAATATAACCTTGGATCTTCCCTAAAAATATATATGCCATAGGCTTAAGGGGGCTAATTAAATCAACAAAACACACACACACACATACATATACTCATATATAGATACACACACACACACACACACACACACACACACACACACACACACACACACACACACACACACACACATATGTACCCACACTTACAAGTATGCATACATACATAAAATAGAATAATAATCTGACATGTTTTATTGCACAACAGTTACATTTCTTTGCCATTTTAAATAATCTGCCATAAAACGAATTTTCTTAAATGGCAGCTGTGCTATATGTTTTTATATTTTTTGAACACTCGGTACTTTTACAATCCATACCAATGACTGGCACAGAAAGGCATGATGGATGTCACAGACATCTTAGAACTATGATAACAGAGAACAGTAATTACAATGAAGAATAAGAATGACTACACTTCCATTATGATACATGATTTATTTATTGAACAGATGGCCATCTCATCAGAGTCTGTAAATAAAACGAAAAAGGAAATAGCATCGAACAACGCAAAACAATTTCCTGTAACTCTGGTGTCTGGAAAGTTAAAACTGAAAATGTTAAAATTAAATATATTTTCATTAAAACAACTGGTTTACTATGTTTCCGAAAGCATGTATTCATATTCACGATTTTGCTGCAAGATTGTGAGAGGAGATCTGTAGTTTATCCCTGTAGCAGATCACTGCTCAGTGCAAAACTGTACAATGTCTTGCCAATTACTTTGTCCTAATTAAGAAAGACAGAAAGGCTTTTATTCTTACCAGAAGATTGATTCTGATCACTTCATTCCTGTATATATGTCTAATTAATCACCTTCATTAGGTCACATAACATATGAAATGCCATTTCTTTGTTCTACAGATCTGAAAATGTCAGAACATTGCACTGGCACATTTCAGCATCATGCTGCTAAAATCTGCATTTCAAACGCTTAATTTTCTAATAAATCTTAATAACTGAACCGAGAGCTTAGAATTAAGACAATGATAACCAAGTAATTCCTTTAACAATGCTTATGCCTTCCAATTAAAAGCCCACTACTTGGGTAAATATACCCTATCAGTTGTAGCTGGCACCCTGCAGAAATGCGTCAATTTTCATTAAATGCTATACACACACTAAGAACTCACAATCATGGATTTTAGGAAAACAACTGGGGACAAATATGTACATGCTTATTATACTGTGATTTTTTTTAATCAATGAATTTTTAACTGCACCTAAACAAAAAAATCCATATTACTGGCTGAAGTAATAAACCCTGCTAAAGGAAATGGTTATGTAAACTCATTGGAAGTTACCTTTAGAATAACCTTTTCAATGAATTAAGCAGAAACTCCAAATAAATGAAGTACTACATGTACAACCTGGTAGTTCATAATGCAGTAAATAAATGCTCACCTGCATCATACACACTCCCTGGGATTCATTTCAGCTCATTAGGGTGATGAGCAGCAGCATGTACTGAATATGTATGCTACGTATATAACCTACATGTCTCCATTCACCGTTTCGTGGCCAGCAGCAGTGTTGGCACCCATTAAAATGGTGCAGGGAAGTGTGAGTGCACAACACAAACAAAGCTGCTTGTCTGTAAGCAAACATATTATGTCAGCATGCCCAGATAGCTTATACAAAATAAGGGTAAGTTTATTTTAAGAAGTAAGTCACAGGGGGCATGATGCTGGCAAAATGTACACAACATACAGTGTTAATTGTGTAGACATAAGTACAAGGGGAGGGCAACTAGAGAAAATGTCCTCAGTTAATGCATTCAAATGTGATTATGTCACAAAGAAACATTTTCAACTGAAAGATGTCCATATTGATGTAATAATAAATAATACTGTTTCCAATTATTTACCCATATACATAACTAAAAATGGACACACTAACAATGGATGTGAGAGGGACATAATGCAACACTGTAAGAAAGGGGAGTAAATGTAATATTAATGTTGATAACATGCTGAGTTGAGAAAACAGCAAGGACAGTGGCTACAGTAGGGTCTATTCACATACATTGCAGTTATTGAATATGACATGCATATACAATAAATGTATGTTTGATAACTGACTGTAGTTCTATATCCTCAACTTCAACCTGTATAAACAAGGAATGAGCTGTACAGTTGTGTCACACACATCAGAAAGGGACATGTTTTACCAATTATTGTCATTTGTCAACAATAGACAGAGGGTATATTACCTTGACACATGTATTAATTATACATGCATGTGTTTTATATTCATGTACATCATAAACAGTAATATAATAACACTCAAAATGCACCAGTGACAAATGCCACCACAGATCAGATGACATTGCAGTAGTTCAAGGTCTCCATTTGTAAACAGAGTGCATCTACTACATTATTATGCATGGCATGCTCACAAGATATTACAGCAAACACTGCCATAATGGCAATGTGAACAACACAAGAACACAAGCACACAAGAAAGTGTGTGAACACAGGCCTAATTACACTTTATGATGATTTGGTATCATCTCATACAGGAAAATGTCACGCAAGTCCTCATGTCCAATTAAGCTGTACAGTTTGAAGAAAGCAATTACAGTAATACATGAATGTTTGGAGGAAGACATGCAATACAGTGAATACTTGTTTGGAAATTAAGTAATACCAGTGAACAATCAATGACATATTAAATATTTGCATCTTGCCAGACTCAAACACATGCCAGGAAAGATATCAGGAAGATGACTATCAATCTATAGGCGTACTGTGTGTGCCATGATATAAACATTTGAAGGGCTTACAGCACATCCCTATTGTAATTGGTATGGATCCCCTACCTTGAAGGGAGATGCCTTAAAACTCTTGCACTCTGGTTGCCATAAATCCTTTCATTGCCTAAGACACTAATGTCTGACACAGCTGTCTGACAGATGTTACCAGATTCAACCCCCCCTCTACAGAGCTGTGTATTGACTGCATCTGCCACAGGACAGCCCATTAGACCTTGTCACAAATAAATAACATTAATGTGTGAAGTAATATTGGACATTTGAGGATAATTTGTACAGTATGATTTTGTCAGAATGATGACAAGGAGGTAACTATGTCAATGTTCACACAACTGTAAGCAGTGCAATATCACTGTTTCCCAGCCAGGGAAACTGTTCCTGTTGTTTTCTGCAACAATATTGTCCCAAAACTGAAAACACTCTGTCTGTGCAGGTATGCTATAGACGTCATTACTCAATGCATGCACTGCAGAAGCCCTCAACCATGACATTTGCAGAACAACTGCTTCACTGGCAGGATATTACAAAATTACTTTAATTTTTTTTCTCCAAAGTAAAAACTGAGAATAATAACTTCATGTAATGTTGTTTCGGCAATGTCAGTACATTCACAGAATATTACCCTTGGCTGGAAGTGAACAGCAAGCTATGTAAGCCCACAGTTCAAACATTTATGAATCCCATGCACCATGATGGAAGTCTTAACAAAGCTGTGAGACTCCACCTATGTGAAGTCATTACATCATATGATTGTGATGCAATTTGTATGAGATAAAAGGGCTGGGGGAGTTTTCTCCCACTGTAATTTTGCACATTATAACACATGTGGATGTTATTCATGCATAACAGCAATAGAGCCTGTAGTGTTTGCAGTCAACCAATGTGAGTTTTGAATACTTCACTATGTGAAGACAGAAGCTACATCATAATGGAAAGAATGAATGGGCCATAGTGCCACTTGTGCTACAAGTGTGAGATTTTTTTGTTCTTGAAGACATGAAATCATGTTCTTCCTGCAAAGAAGATGTGTCCTGCCATTTCTTTAAAATAGTGCTGCTATATGTGTGTTTCTCATACAACATTGCTTGCTGCTAGGAGTACCCAGGCACACAAGTTGAATAATACTGTCATCACATGTCCTCACATCACAGGAAAAGCCTTAGTAGTTGTCATAGGAAAGACAACTGGGTACTTTTCCGTTAAACTCCTACCAGTTTGCGCTGCTGTATTTCGCCGGTATTTCAGTAGCGGACACAAGTTTCTGTGTGACAAGTACTTCTGTACAACTGATGAACAAGTGTCTATTGTTATGTTAGGTGTACTGGACCATTTGGTCATTGCAGAAATAGCTGCAGTCCACCATTAAACCCTTACCACTTGCAGGAGGTTTTTTTTTATACATATTTCGGCCATAAGCTAGTTACTTTTTCAGTGTAATACTTAAGAAAGAATCCCGTATCACTGTAGAACCAGGTTAATGTAGAGGAATATCATTAAGAGAGAAGGTGAAAAGATATATAGTACTGGATATTCCTGGATCGGGTGATGTTTAATATGTATCATTTCACGCAATACTGAGAAAGATGTCGGCCAGGTCTCAGGATTAATGTCTATTGCTGTCAAATCAACAACTTCAAACTTTATAAAGTATACATCGCATTGCAGCTGTATTTTTCAGCTATGCGAGATGCTCAGAAAATGTCTTCAGAGCTGTACTGCACTACAATACAAATAAAAAAATATTGGTCTTGCGAAAGCTGACAGTCCCCAGTTTATTCAGACTCAGCCCTCACATGCAAATGAAAGGAGTTGTTCTCCACATTATAAAAACTGCTCCTGTGCAGCATCAGACAAGACATTTGTCTCTGCAGAACTGCCTGCCTGACAAATAAAATGAAAAAAAAAGTTAACCTTACCTAATGAAAATGATGCTTTTCACATCACATTTGTCAGTCCTGCATGAATGAGAAAATAGTGCCAAAACACAGCAGTGCAAAGATGTGGTAGGGGTTTAATGGAAAAGTACTGACAACTGTCATGCCATGGCATCATCATTATCAAAAAAAGCATGTCTGTGAGAAAATGGAGTAGAAATTATTGTAATAAGACTCCCCATGCATACATGTACACAGCAGATAGCTGGCTGACAATATTGTTATCTATTTGCACATTCACAGACATAGTGACAAAAGTGAGTCTAAGGAGTAATGCCTGGATTTGAACAGACTACCTAAGATCACAACATACAACACACTGCCTGAATTGCCCACACCACACGAGATGTTCTTTCATAATTGTAGCAGTGCACATTTGAATGGATGATATCACCATTCGTTCAAGTTCTTCTAAGAATGTATGAAGGTGGTTGACGTGCAGTAACACTAAACAGCTATGTATACTACATGCATTATGAGCACAACAGACAAACACCCATGGACAGTAGTGCATCACTGCAGGATACAAACCTCCTCCTTCTGTACTTACACAATCTAGAGAGCACAGTATCAACAGCCAGCACCACAGAGTAATTCATACAACCACTTTGAAGTGGTTCTTTTTTAATAGCATCTTACAAGCATTGTGTTTCCAAAAATGTTTATTGCCTGGTGGGTAATCCTCTGCCAGGGAAAATACTTCTGCTAAGTGGAATTTTACACTTGTACATGACAGTACATACACTAATATTATTTACTCAATGTTGGATTAGACCCCTCACATATCTGTTTACACAATCTGTACAACATAAAATTAGCTGCAAGTGCCACAGGAGAACCATGAGTTGTAAGGGCACAGTGTGCAATTCTGACATGCTGACCTCATCAGTGGGAAGGAAAGAAGATGTTTGTAGTAAAAGTGAGATAAGGGGGTAGGGGCATCATCTCCTATGTCAAAATGTTCTGATAAGTGGATGCTGATACAACACAGTCATTCAGGAAGCTATATGTAACTGACATTAAAGCCATATACAGAAGTTCCCTACTGTGAGATTTGAGCCTCCTACCTATACAATTATACAATGCAAAGAACACTTTATTAGTTGCAAGTAAAACAGGACTCATCTGATCCTTATGTGGAGACTGCACTTTTGACAGGATGACCTCATCATTGTGTTGCAGATAAGAAGTTTGTGTTAAAAGTGGAATAAAATGCAGATGGAGCTGTGGCCAAAGTTAAAGTTTTCTCCTGAGAGGAAGTGAACACAGCACATCTGTTATAGAAGGTTTACTTCCATGACACTAGAACCTCACAGGCACCCAAATTCACTACTATCAGTTTCACACCACCTACATGATAAGTTATACAATGTAGGGAATACAGTATTAGCCACAAGTACCACAGGAGAAGTCTGATTCTTATAAGGAGATAGGGTGCACATTTAACTGTAAGATGTCATCAGTGTGTTCCAGAAAAAATATTTCTGTTAAAAGTGGGATAAAGTGCAGGTGGAGCTGTGTCCAATGTTAAACGTACTGTCCTGAAGAAGAGGACACCGCACATTT